>NC_139041.1:34471593-34696593 GCF_964662115.1 Mustela nivalis
AAACTTCAGAGTCTGGCTTCCATCACCCAAAATCAAGCCCTTGCCCCTGTGCGGGTCCCAGGTCATGTATGTTGCTAAGCATTTTTTTTTTTTTAATTGTTGAATAACATTCCTGTGTATGGAAACACCAAAACATGTGTCTTTGCTCACCAGTCCTGTACACGTCTCCATAAACTTACAAATATTCACTTCTAACTTTATACACCTATGTTTTGGGGTCTATAGGGTAAAGAGCTAGAGGTAGGATTGCTGATTCAGACCCTAAGGAGAGGCAAACCTTTACCAGAAACCACCAGATGACCCACGCAAACTTTAAAACCTTTAAACCTTTGCAACATCATACTCTGTGTGTAGTGGTAGGTATCTCCTCTGATGATATTGTGCATTCCTTAGGTCTTAATAATTTTGAGCCTCTTTTTATTGGTTATCGGCCACAACCTATCTCCGTTGGGGATGTGTGCGATCCAGTCTCCTCTCTGGTTATTATTACGGACGGGGTGATTTGTTGTCTTTTTGTTGGCTCTTGTAGGTTCTTAGGCATTCAGGATTCAAATCCTTTATCGGACGCTGTGTTCTACAGATATCGTCCTTCTATGTGAATCTGTGCCTTTTTTTTTTTAACTTTCTTAGTAATATTTCCTTTCCCTTTGTGCATTATACTTTCTGGGGTCTTCCCATCTGGGATATACTTGTCTGCTAGATTCCTACTTCCAAGCCTTACAAGCACCCACCAGGCGCAGAAATGGACAGAATAACAAATGTTTTAAGAGAGTCCGTAGGAAAGTGTTGGCAGCAAACCTACACTCCCTCTCCTTTCCAATCTTGTAAACCCTCTACAGACGGGACCTCCTGGTCAACCCACTAAACCCATTTGCTAGTGAAACCTTTCTTATTTGTACAGTGAGGGGGCAAGGTCCTACCTGTCTGGCTAAGACAGCTTATGGAAAAGACCTAGAATCAGTGGTTTCACGGGACATGGGTTTAGGAAAAAAATATCTCCCGAGTGTCAGAGGACAGAATGAAGGTTTGCTGTGACAGGAATGTTCAGCTGAATGAGGGACAGTCCGTCAAACCTGGTTGACTCAGATAGAAGAAATGCCTTTCGGGGGCTTCTGGCTGGCTCAGCTGGTTGAACATGCAACTCTTGAATTCAGAGTCATGAGTTCAAGTCCCAGTGGAGTGTAGAACTTAATTTTTAAAAAAATGCATTTGAATTCTATTTTTTAAAGATTTTATTTATTTATTTAAGAGAAAGAGAGCGAGCACAAGCAGGGGGAGGGGCAAACGGAGAAGGACAAGAGGGTTCCCCACTGAGCAGGGGCTCGATGCCAGGACCCTGGGACTATGGCCTGAGCCGAAGGCAGATACTTAACCCACTGAGCCGCTCACGTGCCCCTAATTCTATTTATAAGGAGAAAATTCTGAAAACATGTGTTGAGCTTCCAAAACCGTGATAAAACGTCATGCATCGGGGCACCTGGGTGGCTCAGCAGGTTAAGCTTCTGCCTCTGTCTCAGGTCATGATGTCGGGGTCCTGGGATCGAGCCCCGCATCACCGGGAGCCTGCTTCCTCCTCTCCCTCTGCCTGCGGACCTGCCGACTTGTGATCTCTCTCTCTGTCAAATAGATAAGTAAAATCGTTTTTAAAAATAAAATAAAATAAAATCTCATGCATTTGAAATATGCACGTGAAGAAAAATATTTTTCAGAAAGACCCCTCCCAAAAACACATGGAGAAATCTTCCTGGTTAGATGCCATTGTCACAACTCCAAATGGAAATCATGCCACCCGGTCACCTGTCGGCAAATCATTTTCTCTTATGTCCCCTCTCCACCTTTCCCTACTGATTCATAAACACGGGACAAATAAAGACGTCGTGAGGTTTGCCTTTCATTGCACACTGATTGGGAAACGGCCCCGAGGGTCCACGCATTAATCTAAATTACCTTGCTTCCACGTTTCGTGGGTGAGGAAAGGCTTTCCATTATGACCTTTCACTGATTCTGACAAAAACAAAATGAAACAAAAACAGACATTCACCACACTCATCTGAATCATCGAGCTCAGGATAAATTATGAATTTGTGAAGTCATTTTCCCAAGGATTAGTAATTATTAGGTATATCCCACAGGATCTAAAAGGATCTCCCCATCCTCAGTACGCAAGGTCATATTTACTGACAGACACACACGTGCACATATTCTATACACATATACACACAGGACACTGTACACATAATATACTGTTTATATATAATTATTTTCTATTTCATTTGTATAACTATGTTGTATTTTGTTTACATATAATTTATGCTTATGATTATAATTATATACACATGTGTGAATATATGTACACACATAGACCTATATGTACAAATATACAATATCTATTATATCTAATAAACACACCCATATAAATATGTTTATGTAACTATGAATACATACTATTCCTATGTGTTTATTTTAGCTCATTATGTATAGTGTATAATTAAAATTATACAATATAATATACAGTGTATGTTCTATCAATGATATAATATACTATTGTATAATATAAAATAGATAATGTAAATGAATATTATGTATATAAGGATAAGTAGTATATATTATAATAAATAAATTAATAAATAATAAGTTACTTATTAAATATACAAATAAATAGTGCATAATAAACATATAATATAATTAATAAATATATCGTGCATATAACATACACATTTACATATATGTTATATGTAGTAAACATATACATATAAATATATGTTCATATAGAGTAAAGATGAATATGTAATATATACAATAAGCATATTGAATAAATTATAAATATGTGCTTATATATAAGAAAACTATATATGTGTGCATAAATGTTCATACATGTACATATCACACATTTGTGTGTGTAATTATAGTTATGAGCATAAGTTATATTTAAACTATAAAATCTAGTATATATTATAATACATATAATACATGCTATATATAGTATACACCTACTATTACATTCTTAAATATATTATATTGTATTGTATTGTATGCAGATATAAACATTACATATTACATTATATGTATTAAAGTTTTATGATCTGAATCCAGTTATAGTTATGTGCATAAATCATACTTAAACAATGTAGTCTAGTGTATATATATAAGAGTATCTAATATATATAACATAGTCTGTAGAATACATACACTATAATACATATATTATGTGTATATTATATTATGTATATTACATATAATATATTATTAAACATATTATATTGTATTATATTATATGTATTCAATATAAGTATTATGTATCATATCATGTGATGTGTATTGAACAAAGGATTAAATCCAGTTATAGTTATGTGCATAAATCATATTTAAACGATGTAGTCTAGTGTATACATATAATAGTATATATAATACATATAACATACTGTATAGAATATATATACAACGATATATATATACTATGTATATAGTATATACTTACTATTATATTATTAAATATATTATATTATATGGTATTATATGTATTTGATGTAAGTATTATATATCATATCGTGTCATATCATATGTATTAAAGGTCCAGGATCTGAATCCAAATGAGAACCTACAATTTCTGGAAATGAGTGCAACAGTCCAGTTCTTTCCAATATATACCAGTTTTGCTGCACGACCACAAATCAATGATTCACAGATTAACATGCTCTTCAACCAGGGGGTACCCTAGGAGTTGTTTGGAAGTCAGACACCAATACCAGACACAATTCAATTACAGGTAGGCAGCTTAAGAGGCAGAAAATAAAACCTACACGACCCAAACACTGAGCTTCTGTAGAAAACCTTGCACGTGCAGAACGTGGCCGTCCAGGGAAGGAGGTGGTTTTGTATGCAGCAGGTGGATATGAGAGAATAAGGACCTGTAAGCCTGAGCCTCTCTTTCTATCTCCCAGGGAGGGCATGGGGGTGCAGATCGAAACAGCATCCCCAGGACTACAGCACCATCGTCACTGTGTGCCCCAAAGACCAGGGAATAAAACTATCCCAAGCCCTAATAAAATACAGACCTGCCCCTCTCTCTTAGGGCACTTGCTTTCCTAAACCAAGAGGGAAAACTCTGAAGTCATTTGATGAAAATAAAAATCTCCAGTGTGCTCTTCCCTCTCTGGTCCCATGGCTTCATTTATAATTCTGGGAACCAAAGGGACAGTCCTATGTTTCTTCCTACTCTGCACTCTCCTGGGAAGAGAAACCTCTTCATGTCAAAGCATCAAATATTTCACAACCCTGTCGTGAGCTGCCCAGAGCATTCTGAAATGGTAGGAGTACCAACCCCAACCTCCACGGACAGAGGCTGAAAATCCTATCCTCTCTGGATGCCCATGCCTTGTCTAGTTAGGGACCACACTTTCACGTAGAAAGAGACCGTTTTTTTGCTTCCATGGCTGTGGGTAGGATCACCATCTTTCCATTTAGAAAGTAATTAAATTGCCTTTGGGTCCCAATATGTTTCTATCATGCTTTTCGGGGAGTCTCTTAGCGACAGACTCCAATTAAATACTGGAGACGTCAGGCATTAGAATACCTGCGACAAAACCTGGTAAAAGCGACAACCTTCTTTCCTTCCTGGCGAGACAAATGGTGTCCAAATGTGCTTTGCATAACAATCAGCGTCCACGGGTAGACGTCCATGATGAGAGAGCATGCTGTACATTCATACGCCACGCTTTGTCAACATAATTGCTTTGCCATTTTGCAAGGTGGCTCTGGGCTATTAGTTCTCCAATAACGAAAACATTATTTTGGGACATGATACCAAGTTACAGAACACAGAGGGACCCGCGCTTCCCGAGACCTGTTCGGTGTTTAAATGTTTAACTTGCAAGCTAGGAAGTGAGGTGTAGGCTTCCGTGTGGGTTTCTAGTGCTTGCAGCGGTGCTTAGACAAGAGTTTATACAGGTAACGTTAAAACCATTTCTTGGGGCGCCTGGGTGGCTCAGTGGGTTACAGCCTCTGCGTTCGGCTCAGGTCATGATCTCAGGGTCCTGGGATCGAGTCCCCACATCGGGCTCTCTGCTCAGAGGGGAGCCTGCTTCCTCCTCTCTCTCTGCCTGCTGCCCTGCCTACTTGTGATCTCTGTCTGTCAAATAAATAAATAAAATCTTTAAAAAAACAAACAAAAAATACATTTCTCTCTGTGCCCCGTCCTCCAAAAATTAAAGCCCAAAGAAATGGATGACAAGTACACTGCACAGTCATTAATTGTTGCATGGGATAAGCTAGGAGCATCAGTAAAGCCCATTCTGGAAAAATGTTACAAAGGTGATACTTTGTTGCATTAGGAATCATTTGTTGCAATTTGCTCGGTTTAATCAAACCAAGATGAGAAATACATCCTCAGGTCCACTGTCTTATTCACAGGTACAAACACTACAGTTACAATGCTGCAAGAGGCCGAATCAGGAAACTGCGGTTTTTAGAGGTGAGAAGTGACAATTCCCTGCATTTCAACTGGATAAATTAGAAGTTCAAATATATTCTGAGATTTGTTGGATCTGGGAAAAGTGCTCCTCTTGATAGCTGAGAATTTCTGATCAGTGTCGTCACATTTTAATCAGGATAATAAGGCATTTTGATTCTGTTATGCCTTTTTCCTAAAAAGGAAGCAGAGAAGCATGGGAAAAGAGACGGTTTACTGCCTTTTGAAAAACATTAAACCCCTGGAAACACAGAAGCCGCAATTTAAGAACGCTGACTCGACAGAAATGTCGGGGTCATTAACATCAACCTCTTATGACTGCAGGCCCCAATGTCAACATCTCCACGTGTGACAAAGAAATAACCCAATTAAAAAAAAAAAAAAGAGGGGGAATTTTAAAACCACAAATGTTACATAAACTTTACAACTACAAAAAATCATATGATGTAAATTAACAGAACGTAGGAGAAAGTTCAGGTATACGAATTATCCAAATTATACAATTAGAAAAATTGTCCAAAAACCTATCTGTACCAGCTTTAAGTCACAGAGGAAGAAAGCTCAGAAGGGAAACGTGTTTTTAGGGAGTTGAGAACGATTGATCCTTCTGGTTTCAGTCTGAATTTGGATTGTGGAGAAATTACAGTTGAAAGTCCGTTGCAGGGGTGCCTGGGTGGCTCAGTGGGTGAAGCCTCTGCCTTCGGCTCAGGTCGTGATCTCAGGGTCCTGGGATCGAGCCCCGCATCTGGCTCTCTGCCTACCAGGGAGCCTGCTTCCCCCTCACTCTCTGCCTGCCTCTCTGCCTACTTGTGCTGTCTGTCAAATAAACAAATAATAAAATAAAATAAAATTAAATTAAATTAAATTAAAAAGTCAGTTGCAGTCACATATGGCAAAGTTGGTTACGAAACAATATTGCAGGTAAAAAATAAAGTCAGCCTTCTAACTCAGAACATCCATGCTTTTGAATGTCCACGTTGAACTTATCAGGGTGGGGAAAAGGCATGCTCTGAATTTAAAAGGGTTTATAGAAGGGTGCCCTGCGGGGCTCAGTGAGCTAAGACTCTGCCTTCTACTCAGGTCACGATCCCAGGGTGCCGCGATCCAGTCTCGCCTCTGCCTTTCTACCCAGCGGAAAACCTACTTCTCCGTCTGCCCCTCACCCCACTCATGCTCTCTCTCTCTCTCTCTCTAAAACAAGTAAAATCTTTAGAAAATAAAAGAGTTTATAGAATATAAAGGAACAGTTGTCTACCAGTGGCTTGTTTGGCTTGGCTTGTGTCCCCCTATAAATCTCTTACAGATACAGGTGTGGACAATCCACTATAGGTGTGTTTGCATCTCTAATCACCACTGCTGACCTCTGATTGCATTCTTGGATTTCTGTGAAAATTGCCAGAGGCCAGCTTTGCAATGCAGCGCCTGCATAGAATCATTTTTGATGCCAAAATGCTGGGGTTTCACCTTCCCCAAGTGCGGGCCGGCTGCTGTCACATCAAGATTGAACGATTGTAGCTTTAGTCTCCTACCTTTGTGAAACAGGGAAATCGCAAAGATACCCCGCGGGATCCTGGGAAAGTTTAAAAGTAAGTAAGGACACAAAGTATCAGCGGGTAGAAGTTTCTATTAAATGCTACAGTTGCCCCTATGAGTTTGCTTCAAGGAAAGAGGTAGCATGTATGCCTCCTGCCTCTGGAAACATGTAACAGGTCCCAATGGGGAAACCATGGTTGGGGGGAACCTTCCTGGCCTGGGAGCATCCCATTTGCAGCTTTTAGAGAACAAGCTCACAGACCTACTGGTCCACTCGATGGGCTCATTCCTGTCCCCTTGTTTTCACTCGAGAAGCAACAGATTGTAACTTTCCACTAGCGTGCATTTCCACAATAAAATAAAATTATAAAATTTAGCCATATGGCAAATGGTATCTTCCTAAGGACTTTGTCCAGGAAGCGGGACATCAAAGTCCTGGTCACTTTTGGAACTGGGCACACGACCTTGCATCATCACAGACCTCTAAGAAATGAGCAAATACCTCAGGTTACTCTTATAATGCTAGAAAGCAAGAATAAGTGAGATTGCGTTACACTAAAAAGCTTAGGAAAGTAAACAACAGAATTAAAAGGCAACCTATCGAATGGAAGAAAGTATTTGCAAGCCAGTAATATCTAAAATATATAAGGAGGGACGCCTGGGTGGTTCTGTCGGTTAAGCGTCTGCCTTCGGCTCAGGTCATGATCCCAGGATCTTGGGATCGGGTCCCACATTGAGCTCCCTGCCTAGCGGGAAGCCTGCTTCTGCCTCTTTCTTGGTGATCTCTCTTGCTTTCCCTCTCTCAAATAAATAAGTAAAATCTTAAACAAAATAAAACAAAACAAAAAAAGTTCCTTTATGCTAGACAAACAGCCTCTTGGATTAACATTTCTCATTGCCTCCAAAGCATTAAAACCCACCATTTGGGACATGCTAGAACAGTATTTGTACGGCACACAAATGGAACTTTTGCTTGCTTTGCGTTTTACTCAAGTTCCATTTTTTGGTGCAATACCGTATATCCCAATGCCTGGGATTTGTGTGCCTGGATTTCTAATTTTATCTTCAATAAAATTTAAATTGATTTTAATCTGTAAATGGATTTTAAACAGGTCCCAGAGTTCCTAAATCAGGAAAGAGATCAAATTCGCATCAAATAGGGAACGTTTGGATGCAGCCCATCCTGTCCTTGCAAAGACAGTTGCAGTTTTCACTTTGGTGACACTGTCTTGACACTGTTCCCGTACATTTACACAGGCGACGTATCTAGAGAGGTCTCTTAATTCCCTTGAAATAGAAGGTGCCATTCTTCGTGGCCGTGAATTCGCCCTCTTTCCTTGATGAGAGCTTCTTTCTCTCCGGATGAGTCTTTCCATGTGTCTTCCTGGAACACGCTGTGGTCTGATGTTAATCGTGTCCAGAGGCAGGAAAGCCCTGGTGAGGAGAGGGGAGAGTAGGGGAGACATGCCGATAATCGGATTTCCTTTGCAAAGCCACCGCCTCAAGTGTGGTCACGCTCGGGCTGCCTGTAAGCAGGATTAGCTCATCCCATGAAAAGCACAAGCGGTTTGGGGCATTCCTTGCCGTTCAGCTGCGTTTGGGAGCAGAGAGAACCTCGAGTCACCTGAGTCCAATTAAATCCCCTAAATCCAGTCCTTTGAGTTGTGTCTGGGCCTCTCTGCTCAGCTCCAAGTGAACCAACGAAAGCACATGCTTAAAGCTACACTCACGATGATCACAGAGCTCTCTGGGAATGCCCTCAACATGCCAAAAACATAAAGCAAATGCTCTGTGTTTGGGTTTTCCAGGGAGAAACAGGAGAGGTCAGACTTACACCTTCTGAGAAGTACATACAACCCACAGAGGATAAATCACACGAGGTCCCAGAAACGCTACTTCTAATTTTATTCTCTGGGATCTGAGGTAACACAAGGAAGAAATGTTCGTAGCTGCATTGTTTCGAAGAGCTTCAAGGGGAACCAGTCGCCTCACCTGCCAATGGTACTACCGATCAGCCCACTGTGGTGTGTTTCTAGAATAATACAGTCCAGAGAAGTAGAAATCCAAACTACAAGGAGACACCACCTCACACCAGTCAGACTAAATGACTAAAATTAACAAGGCAGGAAACAACAGGTGTTGGTGAGGGTGCGGAGAAAGGGGAACCTTCCTACACTATTGGTGGGAATGCAAGCTGGTGCAGCCATTCTGGAAAACAGCAAGGAGGTTCCTCAAGACATTAAAAATAGAACTACCCCATGACCCAGCAATTGCACTCCTGGAATTTACATCAAAGATATAGATGTAGTGAAAAGAAGGGACATCTGTGCCTCAATGTTCATAGCAGCAATGTCCACAACAGCTAATCTCTGTAAAGAACCAAGATGCCCTTCAGTAGATGAATGGATAAGGAAGATGTGGTCCATATATACAATGGAGTATTACTCGGCCATCAGAAAGGATGAATACCCAGCTTTCGTATCAACATGGACAGGACTAGAGGAGATCATGCCGAGTGAAATAAGTCAAGCAGAGAGTCAATTATCATATGGTTTCACTCATGTGTGCAACGTAAGGAAGAACACAGAAGAACACAGGGGAAGGGAAGAAATCAGAAAGGGAGACAAACCACAACAAATGCTGGTCTCCAGGAACCAAACTGGGGGTTAGAGAAGAGAGAGGGGTGAGGAGGATGGGCTAACCATGTGGTGGGCATTAAGGAGGGCATGTAAGGGCATGAGCACTGAGAGTTACATGCAGTGAGTGAATCACTGAGGACAGTGGACAATTTGACCAATACCTCAGGATCCTGGGATCATGACCTGGGCCCAAGGCAGATGCTTAACCAACTAACCCATCCAGGTGTCCCTCATCTCATATTTTCTGTACATAGTTAATATTGATAGATATTGATGATAGATAGATAGATAAACATGTGTCTACTTATCTCTATGTATGATCTACTTAACTTCCCATCCATCCATCCATCCATCCATCTCTCCATCCATCCATCCATCCATCCAACCATCCATCCAACCATCCATCCATCCATCCATCCATCCATCTCTCCATCCATCCATCCATCCATCCAACCATCCATCCATCCATCCAACCATCCATCCATCCGTCCATCCATCCATCCAACCATCCATCCATCCATCCATCCATCCATCCATCCATCCATCCATGTGTATATCCATCCATCTGTCCATCCATCTGTTGATCTACTGATCTAGACAGATCAAAAAATGATAGGGAAATGGATAAGGAGAGACATATAGACAGATGATAGATGATGGACAGATGGATGGATGGTAGGCAGATAGACTACAAACAAAATATTCTTTTGCTTTGCAACCTTTAGCTTTCAGTTCAATCAATTATGCTTCTCGGTTCATATCTTGATATCCGCATGCTTGATGACTGGAAGCCTCCAGCTCACTCCTCCCCTTTCATCTTGTTTTATTATTTTTTGTCACTTATTTCCACGAGACATTCCCCGTGCACACTCTCAAATGCATTCACTTTATTGAATTTTATGCACTTTTTAAAAAAATTTCCCCTTGCCTATATGTTACTGCTTAACCCCTGACAGAATCCCCCTTTCTCCTCTGCCTCTGAGTGGCACCCATACTTCACCCTTCATCTCTCATGGCATCTCACTCAGTGCACTCTTCCATATCTGTTTCTCCCAACACTCTTGTGAGCCCTGTATTATTCTCAGACAATCCACTTCTTATCCCCCCTGAGGCCACTGAGATATCAAGTATTTATGTTTTCATTCCCTCATTTGAAGGAAGGCTTTAGGTATGAAGGTTTCTGGGCACAGGAAATTTTTATAGGAGGCCAGGGGGGAAAAAAAAATTGTCAGTAATTCCATTGTCTGATTTTTGTGTTTTTAAAACCAGCCAACAATTCTGGGAAATCATGTGGGGTGTCTTGGAGAGAGTTTATTTCACTAAGCCTCCAGGAGTTTATTTCAGAAAGTGGAAGACAAATCCCAGGTATGGTGTGTTAGTTTTGCAAGCAAGGAGCCTACTTGTACTCTCATTCCTAAGTCTGAAGTAGCTGCCTGATTTCCCCTTGACAGACGTCTGTGTTTGAAACCCAACATGGAAGTATGTTAGATGATAAACACTGAAGACACATATGGATGAGGAAATGAGCCACAAAGATAGAAGGGACACGCATGGCAACAGGAAACAGGTTAAGTCTAATTTTCTCACCAGCTCGTCGAAATGTGCCCTCAGACTCATGATGTCCGTTGACCTACAGAAACAGAGAAACACAGTTTAGGTGGGACTGACTTGGATCAGAATGCCTACCTACTGGCATTTATCAGTGTTTTCTGGTACTTTCTGAATGCTTACGGATGCCCTCTCTCTTTCCTTTGTTGGTAGGCTTTGTAGGGACAACAAACTCATCTACTCATCATTGCAACAGTGGTTGCCATAACCCGGTACTGAATGAGGATCTGTTGATTGCATGGACTCATCGAATGCACAGGCCTTCAGAAATGAGGGTGTGCACTAAAATGAGGAGTGCGAGGAGCCTGAATTCTAACTCAATGGAATAACGAAGGATTCTGTAGGCTCACATTGCTTAGAGGCATGAACTGATCATGACTCCTAGAGGCCATGGGTTTCGTGGCAGATGTTCAGTTTCCAGATGGTGTTGGAGAAATCCAATGGCCATCCTTCTATATTACCTCCTTTGGATCTTTCCCAAGGAACCCATAATCATTGCCTAGAGAATATTTTCCTTGCAGACCATGGCTCTTATCTACCCAAACTCTTTGGCATTGTAACTTTGACAAATGCCAGAATGGACTGTGCAGATTTGTGGCTCTTTGAAAGAACCTGGAGCTGTTTCACTTAATCAAGACTCTGTTAATTAATGCCACTGGATTTTGGGGAGCTGTATTCATTTGCTAGAGCTGCCCTGATAACGTACCACAGACCAGGTGGCTTACCCAAAGGATACAGATTTCTTACCTTCCATAATAATATAATGTAAAGAGTGTAGATTTCCCATAGAACATCACATGGACCATCACCTTGGTGGGCATCATACCCATGGGTAAGAGCTGGAAGTCATGGGTGAATGCATGTTCCAGAGGGTGGGAGAGAAGCCCAGGGAAGATTTAGAACCCACTCTGACCACCTCCCAAACACGCGTTTTTCTTGCCACCAACAATGAAACCCCCATTAGCATCAGGTGACCATGAAAATTAATTCCCTTTTATGTTATTTCCATCGTAAGACTTTTATGAATGGGGAGAACCAAAAGAATAGACAAATTGCAAAAATAACATGCAAAGTGTCCCATGCTTAGGTGAACTCTAAAATTAATCAAAAGAAAAAAACGATCACGTCAGATTAGGAAAAAGGGAGTCTAGGGACACCTGCTTGAATCAGTCCATTAAGCTTCTGCCTTTGGCTCAGGTCATGATCCCAGGGTCTTGTGATCCAGCCCTGCTTAGCGGGGAGTCAGCTTCTACCTCACCCTCTATCCCTCACCCCTGCTTGTGCACACTTTCTCACACTGTCAAACAATTTTTTTTTTTTTTTTTTTAAAGAGAGAAAGGGAATCTTAATGATGTTAGGTCATTGAAGGGGACAAGGCGACCAGCTTCTCTGGCGTTCTGCTTCTTCGTCTTAGGCTCATTCTAGGATACTCACGAGTTGTATCTTAAAAGATTTTATTTATTTATTTATTTAGATATTTATGAGTTTTGAAAAGCAAATTACAATGACGGATGGGTTTCTTGAGACTAAAGAGACCTCTTTGGGCGGGAGCCAAGGCAAGTCTTACATACGGTTTTCTCAGAAGGTGTTTGGTCAACGGGAACACAAGGATTCCTGGAGGTTTGTAAGCACATGTCCTATCTGGAAATGGAAAGACAGGGATCGAGATGGTTTGAATGCACAGCCCACATCAGAGTATCGTCCATCAGATGAGGTAGGGTCCTCTGGGGGTGTGGACTTCACCTAGCTGGGCTATGCTGTAGACCTACTCCCTCTCAGACCCTCCCACCCACACTTGCGCTTTCTTGGAAACCACGTTGCATGGCCATCTTTCAGGATCCATGTTTCCTGTGATGTAGCCACTCCAGTCCAAGTTACATGTGGGAGCACATGTCCCCATAAAACCCCACACACCGATTGCATGGCAGCTCCGTACGTAATCGCTGAAAACGTGAGCCGCGTCAATGCCCACCAGCGGATGAACGCACACGCTAACTCTGGTATGTCCATTCACTAGGAAATATGATATTATCATAAATAATGCATCAAGTGCTGTGAGAGGCAGCGCTGTGGATACCTCTTGAAGACACTGAGTCGGAGAAAGCTGGTCGTGAACCATTGCATGTGGTAGGACTGCATTGACCTAAAATGCGCAGAACAGGAAAATCTGCAGACATGGAAGGTAGTTGTGTGGTTTCCTGGGAGCAGGGAGGGATTGAGAATCAGCCCTGATGGGTACGTGCTGATTGAGAAACTGTGCTGACGGTCACACAACTCCTTGAAGAATTAAATACCATTGAGCTGTACGTTTAATTTTTTATGTCTTATTTTTTAAAAAGATTTTACATTTAAGGAATCTCTACACCCAACATGAGGCTAAAACCTATAATCCCAAGATCAAGAGTTTTGTGTCCCATGGACTGAGCCAGCCAGGCACTCCTGAGCTGTATATTTTAAATGGCTAAATTGTAAGATTTCGATAAATGCTTATTATTTATTTATTTTTTTTAAAGAAAGAGCCTTAAACATATTCTTTGTTCCCTGCATACTGAGTTTTCTCCCCGGTTCCCTACACTCATAAAGTGTGAAAATCCTGGGATTTCCATACCAATCGCTTTCTGAAAATGCCAGGGTATAACAACATCATTTTGTTTTGATTTGGGAAAATCAATTATTCATTATTTCTGCTTTAGGCCACCATGATCCATGGAGAAGACCATCATCTCCCTATCACTGTGAACTATATGTTTTCATCTACCAACGACGCTTCATCGAACTCAGATCCTTTCTGAAAACATTACGGCACGTTATTTATAGAGAGGAGTTTATTCAATATCGTATTTTCTTGAAATACGCTGCGGAGTTTGGGTGTACGTAAACTTCCCAAGCAACGTTATAGGGTCTTCTGTTTCATCTCTCGGCGCTGCCCTTGGGGGGAGCCACAAGTGATGGGCGACACAGATACTCTGAAAGAAAAAAGGGGAACAAGTCGCGGGCAGCTGAATCCTGTCTCCAAATACCCAAAATAAAATCAATGAGCTTCTTAATTATCGGAAATGCAGAGGACACGGGGCTCGTGTGACTTCTGGAGCACGGTTATTGAAAAGGCACACCTGTGAACAGGTGCATTCCCAGGAAGGGCATAAGGCAGCCCCCTTTGCTACCAGACAGGCAGCCAGGACTCTGTTCAGGGACACCCCCCACCCATCTGTGAAGAGACAACCACAGCCCCGTACCCCTGCAACACGCCTTCCCTCTCTGCGCTCACCTGAAACCCTCCAGTCCCACACCCCCCCAAGCACCCCTAACTCCCCCTCCAGACCTCCTCACACCACCAGCTCCTGGGAACTCAGTTGGGTCCCGCTGGCATTGACTGATGTCCTCTGCCACTTGCACTCTATGATCGTGACCTGTGTCACCATTTTGTCCTTACTCAAGACCCCTTTGGTGCCACTGCTCTTTAATTTTACTTTGTAGTGGGGGAAATCATAGCGTATTCCCCTACTCGTCCAATGTGCACGTCAACTTCTGTTGTGAGAACAACCTGGCATTATTGGAATCAGCTCTGTCGGGTCACGAAAGCAAGGTCGTTTGCATGTTACCCACGAACCAGTTGCTATTGGGGTACACATCTTGCTTCGTGAATCATGAGTGATTTTAATCTCTCGGCATCAAAGTCGAAGGATGACAAAGCCATAAATAGAATAAAGCTTTAGATGGCTTCTGTCTAAACCCAGTCTAAAATAGCTTACGTAGCTTTGAAAAAGTGGGTTACATGAAGGAAGCTTTGTAAGAGGAAACATTCACACTTGTGCCTTAAAAAAATAAGTTGGGGACGGTTGGGTGGCTCAGTGGGTTAAGTAAGCCTCTGCCTTCGGCTCAGGTCATGATCTCGGGGTCCTGAGATCGAGCTCCACATCGGGCTGTCTGCTCAGTGGGAAGCCTGCTTCCCCTTCTCTCTCTCCCTCCTTGTGATGTCTCTCTGTCAAATAAATAAATAAAATCTTACCAGAAAAAGTGATTGATCTTGTCCTGGATAATTGCACAGTCTTCATCTGTGGATTGTCTTATCGTCATCAGTAATCACGGGATCATCGTCGGTATATCTTCTGTCATTGTCTTCTGTCGTTGTTGGAGTCTTTTTTGTTTCCTCTGACAATTATTTCATCTAGGTTTCTATTTTTTTATTTGTTATTTATGTGTCATTTATGTTTCGTTTTTAAGATGATTTCATTTATGTTTTTCAAATCTGAGGAAGGAAAATACTGGTCTTTTCTAAGACATCCTTTGTATTTTCCACGAATCCCGTGACCAGCGATGGAGCGGATATCCTCGTCTTAGGAATCCTGACGCACTCTGACAATAGACCAGTTATCCGGAATGGAAACCATCTTAGTCAAAACACCACGCACTGGCTGGGGGATGGTCTTCAACAGCACAGACTTGTTTCTCACTGGTATGGGGGCTGGGGAGTGCAAGAGGAACGTGACCATGTTGGTGGGTTCTGGAGAAGATCTTTTGTGGTAGTCAGAGGGCCACCTCGTCCCTCCATCCCCACAGGGTGGAAACAGAGAAATCAAACTGTCTCTTGATCTTCTTAGGAAGACACTAGCCCCATCATGGGGTCTGCCCTCGTGTCTTCATGGTACTCGGATCCCTCCCAAAAGACTCCACCTTGAAGACTATCCCACTAGGGTTCCCACATAGGAATTTGGGGGACCCATAGACACTTAGTCTGTGACACACGCTATAAACACATAAAACCACCACCATGATTGCCTTTTTAGAAGTGTCATGCCTTGCCCTAACCATTTTGTCGAGAGCCACTCTTGCCCTTTATACTTGTAGAAATAAAACAAAAACAAAACCCAATGGCGACCATCGTTGAAAACCGCCCCCTGAGCGAAGAAGACCAGCTTAGTCCTACAAGCAAGGCTTCATTTATTTTGCAAGACTGGCTGGTCCCAAGTCATGCCTTCTTTATACCTCTGGAGTCCTAAGGAAAACTCAAACTGTTTTTGCAAGAGAGATGCCAGGTGTCCACTTCCCAACTCCCCTATCATTTAAGAAAACGGTAATATTCTAACCATTCGATTATAACCGACCAGAATGAAGGATCAACAGCCACTCCTTCTTTACCACAGACGCTAGGTATAAAAATATATATATACCCTTGAGCCTCCTTCCACACTTGGGTTGTGGGATCCCGCTTTGCAAACACTCTTCTTGGTGCATGGAGGGTCAACACATGCTGATTACTACTCCGGGATTTTCTGGATGTCCCTCCATTGTTTCTGGACTCTGAACACAGTGGACTCCTCCGGGAAGGCACTTCCAACTTTACAAGTCTCCCTTTCTCCTCCTTTACCCACTGGGAAAACTTCCCTACCCCCTTGTTGTGAGATCCAACTTTGAAGACCACCGTTATTTTTTTTTAATTTTTAATAACTTTTGTTTATTTTTTTATAAACATAGACCACTGTTAATTTTAAGGCAGTCCGCAGGAGCAGGAAAGGTCATCCGCCGAGAGAAAACCGAGTTCCAATTCTAACGATTGGTATTTTAAGTCTGACCCTTAAAAAACGTCTCCTCTCTCTGCGCTTTCTTGCACGCTTGCATGTGTTTTAAGTTCCTTCCAAAAGATGAAAGTTATGTAATTTATGGTTACGCTTGAAAGGGCTATTGATATATTCAAAATCACATCCTGAGTCATGAACATACACGTGATTCCTATTAACAATGGTTTAGATAAGAAAAAAATAATAATAATAATAAATTACGCTCTCACCTTCCCATAATCATTTCGAACTCAGCATTATTTTAATTTATTAATTTATTATTTTAATTTATTTTATTTTAATTATTTAACGATTTTATTTATTATTTATTTGACAGACAGCGATCACAAGTAGGCAGAGAGGCAGGCAGAGAGAGAGAGGAGGAAGCAGGCTCCCCACTGAGCAAAGAGCCTGATGCGGGGCTCGATCCCAGGACCCTGGGATCATGACCTGAGCCAAAGGCAGAGGCTTTAACCCACTGAGCCAACCAGGTGCCTCTCTATTACTGGTTTAATTATCCTGGTTTGTATCTGTATGACACATGATTCCCACCGGTCTCCGTGCCTTTTAGCATTACTGATTAGTTAAATATGGACTTGATGTACATGGCCTGGACTGGCTGGCTTTGGATGCAGCTCTTGTGACTTCTCACTGAAGAAAGGCTCCTTTATGCCTCCCAAGCTCTCCTGTGTTGGAAAATACCTTTCTCTTATCTTTGCACTTGAATGACAGTATTTGCGCCCAAGAAATGTGTGAGATTCTATGATTGGCCCCCGGGTTCTTGGATGCATTGTTACCTTTCCGGCAACTTTCCCACTAATAAAAACGGTGCATCTGTCACTCTCCATCAGAGGACTACGGATCATGTCTCCTGTCCTGAGACGGCGAGCATTTCGGCTCTCACGGATTTTGAAAATTTTTTCGTTATCTCATCCGGCTTAGGACTTAGCAATCGAACCCCCAGCTCTTCTCTCTCTCTGCGATTTTCAGGTCTTCTGCTCTCTTGTACTTGGCAATCAACTCTTCGGTGGGTGCGTATTTCGTGTTTTCTTCGTCTCCTACGGCGTTTCAGTTCCTTCTCAGATCCCAGCCATTGTGTCCAGGAGGCTGTATTTCAAAGACACCGTGATATATTTAATTTATTTGTGCCGCCCAAAAGTGAGTTGTGAAATACCAGCTCTCATTCCTGCAGAATTACATTTCCTGCTGATCCTTTTCCCCAGTCTCCTCACCTCTTGCTTATTTGGCGTTCCTTCATTTCTTCACTCTCCCTTTGCTTCTTTCCTTCCTTCCATCCTTGCTTTGTTGAGGGAGCAGAAGGCTCGCTGAAGACAAAGTAGAAGGTGACCCCCTGAAACCTCCACCACCCTCCACTACCCAATCCTGGATGGGATTCTGTGACATTCTTCCAAGAATCTCCCAACTATGACCATGTCAATACTTGGCTCAAGAGGAGAACAACCTTAGCGTGACCATGGCAGGGTCTCCAGTATCTTGAAGGTCCTCTTTCGCATAGGAAAATTTCTTGGAAAACCTCCCTTTTCCTTACCTCCCCCAACTCTCAAGCATGTAATCAGCCACCCTTTGCCACCCTGGGGCAACAGCTGTTTCTGCCATCAGGTCCGGTCCCCATGCTTTAATAGATCACCATTTTGCATCTCAAGAATTCTTTCCTGGTCACCGGCTTCTGGTTCCACCCCACCGAACCTCACCTACATTCTGAAACCACATCGTCTTCCTTCTGTTCATCCTTTTTTCTTCCTTCCTATTCACTGGTTTTTCAACCAGGCTTCTTGCTGAGTAGATACCATACCTTACTTCTCATGGTTTCCTGATTTTGAAAGTGAGCCTTTGCTCCTGGACTGACTCTTGGCTACAAAGCACCATGGGCAGTTTCTGGGCTGCGCTGGCAGGGACTATCGTGGTGCACCATCTGCACTTTCCCAGAACTGGCTGTGCCACCTGGACTCAGCTCTCTGTCGGCATCTCCTCTCACATTAGCTTTTCCAGTAGGATAAATGGGGACCCAGGAGAAATTCAGTGTAGAGTACCCTGTGCATGTGTGTGTGTGTGTATGCATGCATGTATCTGTGTGTGTGTGTGTGTATGTGTGTGTTGGTGCGTACCACGCTATTGAGAACCAACAAAATGAGCCTCCTTCCACCATCAAGTTTTCTACTCAAATACCACAGAACTCGGCCCATTTCTCAGGTGCCGAACCTATGTATCTCATCTCACCTCTTCTTTTCCGGACATTCTGTTAGGAAGCCTTCAGCAACCCTCCTAAGCACCTCTCACTCTCAGCAGCGGGCCCTTCCAGGGATGGGCACATTAGGGAGTCACCAATTTTGGAGGACTCAACTCTGGGGATGGATGGACACGTTCTCCAGAACCTCCATGAGAACCCTCAGACAGTAGGGATGAGGTCGTGGGAATGATAAACTCATTCTATGAGAATCCCACCAGGGATCGTGGTGCATTTGATGTAAGTAGGATTGGAAGGTATTTCCTGCAAAACACAGTAGCTAAGCTGACTAAGAAGTTAAACTTCCCAGGGATTCATTCCTTTAACCCAACAACAACCATGACCAGTGACCACATGAGATTAGCATAGCATAGAATCTACTACGGAAAATGAGAGAAAAAGCACAAAACATTGAATAGAACGTTCAACATTCCTTCTAAGAAGGTGGCACAGAGACTCTCTAGTGGTGATGTGGGGAGGGACCTCTTTAAGAGAACTGGCCAGTGCCCAAGGGTGTGCCCTGCAGGCCTTCCTCATTGTGTTCCCCTCCTATTCTACTCTTTGCACCCTCTATCAGAGAATGGCACCTCTTGTTCATGATACCTTGATCTGGGGTGTGAAATGGTCCTTCAGGTCCTTCCACTGGTCCACCTTCCAGTCATGGCTTTGATGGGGTTCACTCTCATCTCATCACAGCACCTGTGGGCCTTAGGTCAGATGGAGGAAACTCCACAGCCTCATTCCCTCTCCTGTTGGGGTCTTTCTGATCAATGCGGGGACATGCTGAATTCAGAAAGATTGTAGATACATTCAGTTCGAGTGATCACACCTTGCACGTTAACCTGTCCCCTTTGTGGCCTTCCTACTTTCAAAGAAGGCATGAATCCTGAAGGAGCATCATATGAGAACAGCACATAAGGAATATCTGTAGGAAATAATGAGGGTGGTGGTACCTTGTTTTATCCTGCAGGGTTGTGCACCTTGCCTACCCATCCATCTCACAATGAGCTTTCCAAGGTGGGGAGTAAGCAAGCTGGGAAATCCCGGTACACTACAAATCATGCCCTTGATCCCTATTGACTCTTCTCAATGGGGACAAAGACCGTGGAGGGCTCTCTCAATCACTCTTGTTTCACACTCTATCTCAGGGTCATGTGTTGAATGACTTTGGGGTGGACAAGGTGGTAAAAAGTTACAAATATATCCTTAACAAAACCATCATAAAACTTTCAGAAAAAGCAGCAGTCATGGGAGGGAAAACGCTGTCCTGTATTTTCATGAAATACGATGACTCCAAAGAGGAACTATTTATTACCACCTGCCCAAAGGCTATTGGGCACTAAAGACAAATCTCTTTTCTGTGATACTCATGCCCTTGTGTTTACTCCTACCATGTATTTCATAGACCAATGGGATGTAGATTCCTGCATGCTAGGTGCCACGGACAATAATAGTTCATAAAGCATTTGCGAACCGTGTTCCAATGAGTTGTTCGACATGGTCTCACCTCCTCACTTCTCATTTTCTCTGAAGTCCTGCCTTACTCTATGAATAAGTAAAATCTATCCCCGTTTACATAAAGCAATGGGAAAATCCCCACTCGTTCTATTTCGAGGTAGAGTCCTAGGAAGTTTTGCATTGGAATGACCAATTGTCATTTTCCAAAATGGCAGCATGCGTGTGCATAAGCATACACACATCATGGTGATGTGTCATTCATGGTTCATAATGGAAAAACTACTCCAGAGGAAAACCTAACACTTGCTGATCTTGGGAGCTAGGGTTCTCCTAGTGGAAGATGGAACCCAAATGAGAGAAGATGAGAGCCCAGTGGAATAGCTTGCCATTGAATTATCCTTGTGAACTGATGATTTTTAGAATGGGTACATGCCAGGTAGATGTGCCTTTACATGCATGTGCATATAACCTTGACCCTTGAACAACATGGGTGATCAGCAGTGTCAGCTTTCATGCAGTCAAAAACGTGAATTTTTGTCACTTTGGACTCCCCCCAGAACATGATTACTAACAGCCTTTTGTTGATTGAAAGCGTCGCCAATAACTAAACAGTCAGTGAGCATATTTGTATTATATACTGTGTTCTTATGCTAAAGTAAGATAGAGAAAATAAAATGTGATTAAGAACATCATAACAAAGGGCACCTGGGTGGCTCAGTTGTTAAGTGTTTGCCTTTGGCTCAGGTCATGATCCCAGGGTCCCGGGGTTGATCCCTGCACAGGGCTTCCTGTTCCTTGGGAAGCCTGCCTCTCTCTCTCCCACTCCCCCAGCTTGTGCTCCCTCTCTCGCTGTGTGTCTCTCTCTCTGTCAAATAAAATTAATAAAATCTTTAAAAAATAAAAAAAAGAAAATCATAATGAAGAGAAAACACATTTATAGGAATTTACTGTATTTATAGAGAAAAAAAAATTCTCCAGCTGAAAATCCACTATGGACACACACTCAAACCCATATCGTTCAGGGGTCAACTCTCTTATAATTGTGTGTGTGGGTAAGCCCAGGAATGTGCATATCTATACATACATACATATATTTCATGTTCCATACTCTGAAATAGCCAAGAAACAGGCACCCGGTAGCAATGAGGACATACTGCATCCAGGCCTTAGTTCCTAACATCAATCTTCTATAAAAGTGCCAAGTTTTATAGATACAGCTGATTTCAGTATTGGGATGGGTAGATAGAAGATAAGACTGCCATCTCTTCAAAAGTAAAAAAAGTAAGAGGGGTGCCTGGGTGGTTCAGTTGGTTAAGCAGCTGCCTTCAGCTCAGGTCATGATTCTGGAGTCCCGGGATCGAGTCCCACATCGGGCTCCCAGCTCTGTCGAGAGTCTGCTTCTCCCTCTGAACTTCTCCTTCTCATGCTCACTCTCTCTCTCAAATAAATAAAATCTTAAAAAAAAAAAAAAAGTAAGAAACAGCTCAAAAACATTAGAATAATTGGGGGCACCTGGGTGGCTCAGTTGATTCCACATCCAACTCTTGATTTTGGCTCAGGTCATGATATCAGGGTCATATGATCGATCCCTGAATCTGGCTTCATGCTCAGTGGAGAGCCTACTTGGGATTCTTTCTCTCTCTGCTCCTTCCTCCTCTCTCTCTCTCAAAGAAATAAATAAAGCTTTAAAAATATATATATGTTAGAGGAATTTATCAGAAGGGCATAGGAGATTTAATAAAGAAGCTCCCATTCTTGGAAAACTCAAGCACCAAATAAATTAAGTTCAGGAATAGATTATAAACATTTGAAAAAAAATGGCAATGCATGTGTCCATAATGAACATAAATATGTGTATATATCTGAATATACGGTTTGTGTGTATCTATATGAATAGCTATATATGAAAAAAGGACTCTTCTTTATAACAAATTCCAGGTCCTGACTGGTAGATATGGAGAAAATTCTGTAGTTGGAGAAATGTGGATACATATTGCAAAATGGCACACACACACACATAAATACATATATGCATGTGTCTGTGTGTTCCATTTTGAAACCATCATTGTACACCATTGGACTGGGCAGGAACTATGAAATCTTGCTAAACGTAGGGACAATTCTGAAGAGAAACAGAGTATCTATATGGTTCTAAGTATCTCCCTTCTGGCCTGCCTAGCTAGCTCAGTTGGTAGAGCATGAACCCTTGATCTCAGGTTCTTTAGTTCAAGCCCCACATTGAACGTAGACTTTACTCAAAATAAATAAATAAATAAATAAATAAATAATAATAATAAAATACAGTAAAGTACCTCCATTCCAAGAGTTTGACTTACTGAGCAAAATGTATGTCGGTGATGGATGGCTGACGTTCTTCCAGATGTGCTGCTCTGAGTAGGATAGCATATCATCTGGGTAGGTCCCTAAGTGCAAAGACACAACCAGAGATTACTTAAGAGGAGGCCAGAAGAAAAGAAGGAAGCTACCAATGAGGGTATAAAAAGCACAATATCATTTCCACTTGCATCAAATGTTAGGAACAATTTGGTGAGGTACTTATACAAAATCAATGCGAGATCTATGTTTGGAAAACACACACGCCCCCAACACACTGATGAGAGAAGTTAATATGTGTGTAGAGACATTGACTTGTGCTGTGGATAGGACCAGCCAAAGGAGGTAATCAGAGACACCTGTCAGCAATGAAGTCAGATATTTGGGATCCTCATTGTTCTTCATTCTTTTCCCAATGGAGGCCATTTCCATCTTCTGCAATTGCATGAAATGTCTCATGTCTTGTGGTCACAAGTGCATTTCCCATCCCTCCTTCAGGCTGCAATGGGCACTTGACACCCTCTTTGCCACATTTCCCTGCTCAGCTGACATCAAGTCCCAGGTGAGCAGAGCACACCTGTTTCTCAGGGCTGCACTGGGAGTGGGAGTGTGGTGTCCCTGTGACTTGCATTGTCATATATGTTGAGGGCAACATGGGCAAGGAAATGAGGAAATGCCTATGCAAGTTATCTTAGGAGGTGATCCGGGCCCCCAACCCATTATGGGACAGGAGTGTTACAGAGATCGGGTGAGGTCTCACTCAGATAGATGGTCCTGTTTGGAAAGACGTTTACATGGAGGCTCGAGGGATGGAGAGAAGGCACCATTTTCAAGATGGAACAAGAACTGTTGAAAGGGGACATGCTTCGTGCAAGGGCTCTGCTGAGCTGCCCAGCTGGGCTGGTTCCAGAAAAAGAAATACACTGAACCTGGCTATTGCCTGATGCAGAAAGCATGGAAGCAAAAGCGCTATGGGATAAAAGGGGAACCAGGAGAATCATGCAGGACCAGAAAGGTCGTGACTCAGTATTTACGCGTCTCATCAGAGAAATGAGAAGACTTTGACGCACTGCCTACTGGGAGACCAGTAGTCTGATGCGCATTCTCACCACCTCTTCCGACTTGGAGAGGCGGTGTTCATCATTCCCTTAAAGAAAGCAGTATTGCTTAGGTTAACGCTATTCCTTCTAAGTTATCATTATCCTGTGTTAGGTCCGCCCCTCCCGGGGTAGACATAGGTCTGAATGTGCTCAGAGGGAACAATATCTTAAACAGTATTTAAAAGCATATGGTGACAGGTTCATGGCTTAATATTGATGCCTTGAAACATCAACATCTACTAGAGGAACTGGTACACGTGTGCTTAGTAAAATAACTGCATTTAATAGAGCATTAAGCTTCTAAGCTGTGTGTAGTGATGGCTTAAATTCTATTTGATGTTGGGCATGATCGTTATACTATGCTCTTTATGTCTTAGTTCTGGATAATGCAGATTGTTTGATTTATGTTACATTTCAGCATTTTCTTTGTTATCAATCATCCCAATGAAACTTGGCCTTTGGGTGCCTGGGTGGTTCAGTGGGTTAAGCCTCTGCCTTTGACTCAGGTCATGATCTCAGGATCCTGGGATCGAGTCCTACATCAGGCTCTCTGCTCAGAGGGGAGCCTGCTTCCTTTTCTCTCTCTCTGCCTACTTGTGATCACTCTCTCTGTCAAATAAATAAATTTAAAAATCAAAAAAAAAAAGGAAGAAAAAACAAAAAACAAAAAAAAGCATATGATGACAATTACTCACAACGATACAGTTATTGAATTTAATAAAGTACAAACGTGTAACAGAGTAACACTAAAGGCAAAAGTCGTCAATGATTTCAGTAACAAATGATCCATATGTGAAACACACCACGCAGAATTTAGCTATAGAAAACCACAGCAGGAGCACCGGGATGGTTCAGTTGGCTAAATGTCTGACTTCGGGCTTTGACTCAGGTCCTGATCTCAGGGTCGTGACATTGAGCCCTGTGTCAGGCTCTGTGCTCAGTGAGGAGTCTACTTCTCTTCCTCCCTCTCCTTCTGCCTCTCCCCCTGCTTGTGCTCTCTCTGTTTCAAATAAATAAATAAAATCTTTGAAAAAAAAAAAAAAGAAAGAAATATGTGTGGCTAGAAGTAAAACTTAAAAAAAAAAGAAGAAGAAGGCAAGAAAGAAAATCATAGCAATGATCTCTACAATAGCTGGACCTTCATAGAAAGAGAACTCATTCCTCCATGCTTCTATAGATATTGGATGGTTCAAACTATTTATCTATCATTTCTAACTTAAAAGCAAATTCAGTGAGGGGCTGGGTTTGATAACTAAACAAATATCTCCCGAAAGACAAGTTTAAAAAAATTTTTAAAAAGCCATAATTCATCGTCATTTGGGGAAGGGAGATGCTACATCCATGGTTATCAGCCACTCTCCTTGTGTGTTCTACCTGAGAACCCGCATTCCCAATATGTTAATTCACAAGAAAATCTCCACACGTCAAGCAACTACTGGGTTTCCCTCGTAGACAAACAAAAAGATGGGTCAGGGTTGGGAGAGGAGTGTGGTAATTAAAAGAACTGTGGAAACGTTTATAGAGAAACATTTCAGAATCAAAGGCACTTTGTGGGGCTTCCTGGGTGTTTACACATGTTTCATTTATGAAACCAAACCAGCATCCACTCTAATTTCTAGAGCAAAGTGAGTACAATTTGGGAAAAGAAAGAAAGAAAGAAAGGAAGGAAGAGAGAGAGAAAGAAAGAAAAGAAAGAAAAATAAATAAAGAAAGAGAGAGAGAAAGAAAATGTGTGGAAAAGAAGTCTGATGAGATGCTGAGAAGGTTCACCCCTGATTCAGAAAGAGCTGCTGGAGGCTTTCATGTTTCAATTCTTCAATCATGGACCTAACTGTAAAGACCTATTTAGCCAGAGTGCTTCCATCCAGTTAAACAATAACCTTGTTGTTTAACCCTTAAATTGTCCCTGTTCCCCTGCCCCCAGGGGACTTGCTTAAAAACAAGTCCTAGAAACCAGCGCCAGGTAACAAAGCCCAAATACAAGGGTGGGTCATGCCAGGTCAGGTGGAGACATCCGGTCAATGTGGGAATGCATACTGTCTCCCTAGTTACCAAGGAGTGTGGGCCTCACCCTCTGGGCACATTTTGGGCACCAATTCTGACCAAGGTGATAGGCTGGTTCAAATATCTACTAGGGTAAATTGTAGTCCAATTGGTCACTTATGTGTGACCTAGCATGACTGTGCAGCTTTTTCTGTGTGTTACAATCTCATTGGCCACCTGTGCGTAGCCAGGCCCAATTGCATGGCCTTTGCCCTTAAAAGCTAGTCTGTGAAGCAGAGAGGGGTCACCCTCTCTGTAAGAAGCACGGCCCCAAATGTTCAGTTTGATTCTTGATGTGCGGTGTGGAATAAAGCTTTGCTTGACCTTTGCTTTGTATCAGTCACGCTCCTTTAATCATGGACCCATTATTGGGGGACCTAACACTAACCACATTTGTTCTTAAAACCACACCACAGATAAGACCAAATCCTCTCCGCCCAATGAGAAAAGTAGCCAAACTGAAGCCCATAGCCTCTGTTCCATTCATGTTCTTCCTAAAGTCTGCCAAGGAAGGGCCCAAGATATTTCCTGTGGGAAAGAAGAGGTAAGGAATGGAAGACCCCATTTGTGAAAGGTCATTTGAAGGTTTGCATACAGTAATGCATCAAAGCTCCGTCCACAAGGGTGTGTTCACCCATTTTAGTTGTGCTGTGTGTTTCCAGACACTGCTAGCTCTGTTGCATGGCTCCTTCCTCAGCAAAGTTCACACGATCTCCAGTGCTCATGGAGACATGTTTCCCAATGGAAACCTCTTGGCTCAGTGCCCTTTCCCATGGAGGGACACCTTGGAAAACTGGATGCTCCACAAACAAGCACAGAACTCTTTCCATTCCTGCAGTAAATGTGAATTATGGATGCACCGTTGGGCAGAGACCATCATCTAACTTCATTAAATAAAAATAACTTTTTTGGGTGGGGGAAGAGATGCCCCTCCAAGTAAGACCCAGACCAGTAACAGCATCAACTCTTAGTTGAAGCCTGATCTGAACATCACCTCTTTTCTACCTCACACATGGAGATGTTCATTATAATTTTTCCACTCTCCGAGGATGGCGTACAGTAAGACAGCCTGCTTTCTCGAGGAGTACTGAGCCATGTGCGGTGGCAATGTAGACCTGTTGTGCTTTGGTGGTTTGGTTATCTCCAGTGTTAACAATGGCTGCACAGACACCTGCCTGTGTCGCTTCCTCTCTCTGGAAATGCTGATGACATCCCCTCTGAGTTCTCTAACGACTCTTCTTTGCTGATTGTGAATATCTAGTCTTTGTTCACCTGCAAATGCATCTCAATAAGTTGTTTGTAGATGTCTCTTGGAGACAGCAAGTGACCCGAACACCGTGGTGTGTTGGTGACTCCCTGCAGCGTTCCCCCAGACACGCTTCCCTTCTCCACTTGTGCTCACAGATGCGTTCATAATCCCTTTCACCTTCAGCTGTCACTTCTGATTATTCTCAGAATTCGCAGTCTGATCTATTAGTGGCTAGATGCACTAGGATTCTGAAGATGGAACACCAGCATGAAAATACCGTCAGAAGCCTCAATACTTTGCTCACTCTGTGTTTATTAAGAGCACCTACAGGCAGCGTCGTGCTGAAAAGTATCTGTTTACACAGATTTTAAAACAACAGATATGTGCAACCCCACAGTTTTCTATGTTGAGATGAAAAAGGCATGTTTCATAGGATTCAGGATTTTGAAACATCAAAAGTGTCTCTGTTACAGAGCATGCAATTAAAAATATTGAGTTTAACAAAATCGGTATTGTAGGATCAAAATACTCATTCATGTTGCACATTAAAACCTCATTCTTTTTACACATTAAAATGTAACCCTGGGGGGCGCCTGGGTGGCTCAGTGGGTTAAGCCGCTGCCTTCGGCTCAGGTCATGATCTCAGGGTCCTGGGATCGAGTCCCGCATCGGGCTCTCTGCTCAGCAGGAAGCCTGCTTCCTCCTCCTCTCTCTCTCTGCCTATCTCTCTGCCTACTTGTGATCTCTCTCTGTCAAATAAATAAATAAAATCTTTAAAAAAAAAAATGTAACCCTGGGACACCTGGGTGGCTCAGTTGGTTAAGCAGCTGCCTTCGGCTCAGGTCATGATCCCAGCGTCCTGGGATCAAGTCCCACATTGGGCTCCTTTCTCCACAGAGAGCCTGTTTCTCCCTCTGACTCTGCCTGCCACTCTGTCTGCCTGTGCCCGCTCTCTCCCTCTCTCTCTCTGACAAATAAATGAATAAAATCTTTAAAAAAAAAATAAAATGAAATAAAATGTAACCCTAATTTAAAAAGAAACACAAGTGCCTATGACAGATTCAAATTTATTAACATTTTGATGGTATAATAGTAAATTACATAAGAATACTAAAAGTTGTACTCACGAATAAAACACTTATTGTAGTTTTGTTTATAGAAAATGGACAGAGTATTTAAATTAATACGTTATGCTAAATTTAGTGTTTTGTTCTTTCTTTTTTTTTTTTTTTTTTTTTTTTTTAGATTTTATTTATTCATTTGGCAAAGAAAGAGACAGTGAGAGAGGGAACACAAGCAGGGGGAGTGGAAAAGGAAGACAGCTTCCCACTGAGCAGGAAGCCCAATGCAGGGTTTGATCCCTGGACCCTGGGATCATGACCTGAGCTGAAGGCAGATGCTTAATGACTGAGTCACGTGGGTGCCACTAGTGTTTTGTTCTATAAAAGGATGTTATATTTTATGAGCAGCATGAGCTTACAAAATGTATCATGAATGGATTGGATTGATAAATAGATGATAGGTAGATACATTGATAAATGGGTAGATGATAGATAGATACATATATATATATATATAGTTAGCTAGATGAAACATGGGCATAGGTAGACAGTAAGATGATAGATACTAGATAGATAATGGATGGATGGATGGATGGATGGATGGATGTTTGGGTGGATGAATGGATGGATGGATGGATAGATACGTGGATGGATGGAAGGATGGATGGATGGATGAATGGATGGATGGATGGATGGATGGATGTGTGGATGGATGGAAGGATGGATGGATGGATGGATGGATAATGGATGGATAGATACATACATAGATAAATATAGATGGATGATAGATGATGAACAGATACATAGAATGAATGGATGGATGGATGGACAGATGGGCAGATGGACGGATGGATGAATGGTTGATGGATGGATAGACAGATCAATGATAGATACATATAGGTAGATAGACACATGAATAGATTTTTTTTAAAAGATTTTATTTGACAGAGAGAGAGAGAGAGACAGTGAGAGAGAGAACGCAAGCAGTGTGAAGCAGCAGAAGGAGAAGCAGGCCTTCTGCAGAGCAGGGAGGTGAATGTGGAACTGGATCTCAGGATGCTGGGATAATGACCTGAGCCGAAGGCAGATGCTTAACAACAGAGCCATCCAGGCACTCCTAGATATTTTTTCCATTAAAGAAATTCCTAAGCTTAAGTAAAATACTGATACAGATGTATACAAAAGAGTGTGGTTTGAATTTTTCTTGAGATTGCTGTGTTTCACACAATTGCAAAAAAAAAATGAAGTACAAACTTCCTGCCCATAGTGTTCTCACCCTTTGCATTATTCATTAAAAAGTAGAGAAAGTGCATATAAGCAGGTTAAGGAAACTCTCCCCCAAGGGCTACCCCTTTGTGCAATTTGGTTCTAATTAGTGTTGTTTGTCCTCAAGCACCTACACTCCCTTTCTCTGTTTCCTTCTGCCTCTTGAGACTTGGTCTCCTACTGTAGTTGGTTTTCCAAGATCTGTCTGACCCATGAAGAAACCCCTGCTGTCACTGTCATTCCTCATGCTGATACCTGGAATCAGAACTGCCCTATTTACTGAGCAGATGATCTTCTTGAACAAAATCAGATCCTTGTTAATATTAGTGATGACGTTCCCTGCTGCAGGTCAGTGAGAGCCTCAGAAGAGATGGGGAAGCTGAGGCCGGTCCGTGCAGCATAATTTTGTCCCACTCCCAAATATTTGAAAGAAGAAATACACTATCCCAGGCCCTCCCCCCTGCAACCTCGTGCCCTCAGACCAAAAATGAGTCCAATAGATAAGAAAATGGGAGAATCTGGCAAAACAGTCCTTACACTTGCCACCCACCTCACACAAACCAATGAAGGTTGCATGCCCCATGTCCAGGGTTGGAACAAAGTTTTGAAACTGACTCCCTGTACTTCCACTTCATTAAATACCATCATAAACTTATTTCCAATCACCATGCCATTTACTTAACATTTACCTATTTTCAAAACCTCAACTGGACCCTCTCACTTCTGCTTCAGGTCACTAGCTGAAGCAGGTAAAAATATACCACACCCTGGTAAACTTGAATTCCCAGCAAACACTAAATACACACACACACACACACATATCCCTCTTTTCTATCTGGGAACAGGTAAATGCAGAATTGCGTTAGTCAGGCCTGCAGGTGAGTACAGGCAGGCACATGGTTGACCAGAAGGATGATTTCTTAACTTTCCTTGGGGCTATTGAAACCATACCTGAAGGGACACTTGACTTCAAAACTTGGGAGTTTTATACCTCATTTCAGGTGCTGAAGGGGGATCAGAAGACGCCCAGTTTGTGTGCCTTGTGGTTCCAGTGATGGTCTTTGCATTCCTGCTAAGCTCTTCCCCAGCACAGCCCAGAGGGGCAGGCTGGCTACCTGCTGAAATTTATGGCCATTCCTTCTCCCATCTGTGATATTTGTTGTCTCCCATCCTGGGACTCCTTCTGTCTTGGGAACCAGAGCGTCTCCTTAGAGAACAAGAACATTGAGGGTTTTTTGTTTGTTTGTTTGTTTGTTTAAGATTTCTTATTTATTCATTTGAGAGAGAGAGCCAAAAAGAGCACAAGCACGGGGGAGAATCAAACAGAGAGGGAAAAACAGACTCCCTGCTCAGAAGGGTGCTTGTTGAGGGGTTCAATCCCAGGACCCCGGGATCTTGACCCAAGCCGAAGGCAAACACTTAACTGACTGAGTCACGCAGACACGCCAACAAGAGCCTTTTGTGCAGATAAATTACATGTTATATTAGAAATAAATAAATAAATAAAATAGCAGGGATACCTGAATGGCTTAATTGGTTAAGCAACTGCCTTTGGATCAGGTCATGATCCCAGGGTCTAGGGATCGAGTCCTGAGTAGGGTGACTTCTCAGCAGAGAGCCTGCTCCTCCCTCTGCCTGCTCTCCCCCTGTTTGTGCACTCTCTCTCATATTAAATAAATAAATAAAATCTTTTTTTAAAAAAGAAAAAGAAAAAATTACAATTTATTCTGATACATGAAGTCAGTTTACACATAGTGCTATAGTTTGTATAATTGGTTTGTATAATTGGCTTTTTGCTGCTAAAATATATATTTTATGCGGTTGAACATTGTTTCCCTTCATACGAACATAATTTCTTCATCTCTCTCCACGTACATAAAAAATATAAAAGTATTAATACATATATATACAGATGTGTTTTAGTGCTTTGATTATATACATGTATATATTATTCACATAAAATTGCCATATTTTAAGTTAAAAAATCATTAGGCACTATCAGTATCAGCAAACTTATGCTTATATGGTATAAAATGCTGCATGTGTGTATGTCCACATTCACATGTATCTATCTATCCATCTATCCACTCATTCATCCATCCGTCCATCCATCCGTCCATCCATCCGTCCATCCATCCATCCACCCATCCATCCATCCATCCATCTACCCATCCATCCATCCATCCATCCACCCATCCATCCATCCATCTATCCATCCATCCACCCATCCATCCATCCGTCCAAACATCCATCCATCATCCATCCATCCATCCAACCATCTACCCATCATCCATCATCCATACATCTATCCATCCTTCATTGACCTACTCATTCATCATCTATCCATCCATCCATTCATCCACCCATTCATCCTTCCATTCATCTGCCTAATCATATATCATCCATCCATCCAACCATCTATCTATCTCATCTGTGTACTTCCCTATACCTTCCCATCCGTCTCCCCATGTGTTGACTCCAAGGACCATTCTTAATAACAGCGTGTTAGATTCCATCCCACAATCTGTATTGCAGAGAAACTACCTCAGACAAGTGACACAACATCTTCTTTGCCTTCTCTTTAGCCACTGTGAGAATAATTCATTCATTCATTCATTCATTCATTCACTGCTTATTTTTCAGTGTTGCTGAGCACCTAATGTTTTCCAGATCATCTAGATGGTGTTGAGGATACAGAACCCATCACTTATACTTAGAGACCTCACAGGCTAGAAGATACTGAGAAAAAAGTGTCAAATCCTCCCATATGTGGTTTGGTATAAGTTTGGGATTGACATTCTAGAAACAGCAAGAAGGATGGGCTCTATTGTTCTAGTCAGAATGGCAGATGACCTCTTGACTCCTGAAATTTTGTGTTTGCTCAGAAGACTTGAATGGACAGAGTTGGTTAAGGAGACCTACTACTTTGAATTTAAATGAAGAAGGGAATTAGAAGAGAGGAAGAGGAAGGAAGGAGGAAGACAGAGAAAAGGAACAGGAAGTTCGTATGAAAGACAAACAGAGATTTACACCAATATCCTGTAAAATATTCAAACTGTTGTCTTATGTTAACCAAATAACTAGCTTCTTTTTTTTTTTGAAAGATTTTATTTATTTATTTGACAGAGAGAGAGATCACAAGTAGGCAGAGAAGTAGACCAAGAGAGAGGGGGAAGGAGGCCTCTGCTGAGCAGGGAGTCTGATGTGGGTCTGGATCTCAGAACCCTGAGATCATGACCTGAGCCAAAGGCAGAGGCTTAACACACTGAGCCACACAGGTGCCCCAGATAACTAGCTTCTTAATCACTCTTGATCTCTGTTTGCCCCTCTAACTCATAAGATGGCTATTTTATCCATAACGAATCTTGAGTGGGTCATACACAAGACTGAAGGTAACTCAACTTTCTGTATTGGAAATTATTCTATTGAATTATGTAGCCTTGTTTCATAATCTGATATTCTCAGAATCAGGTCCCATTTGCTGGAATGCATTTTGCATGTTCTTTCAAAATGGTTTTCATGCACTGTAAGTCTTAATACATAAATAAGAGACTTGGGCTGTGACAAAAACATATATTTGGCACCAAAGAATATTCTGTCCAAATTGAATGCTATGTATTCTTCCCCCAGGAATACATTGAAAAGAATGAGTAGGTGCCGCATGTGTAGATGTGTGTTTCTGTGACACGGCAAAGGGCCCAATTGGTAGAGAATCATATGTTTTGCTAAACCACCTGCTAGTGTACAGCCAAGAGAGAGAGAGAGAGAGGAAAGAGAGAAAGAAAGTTTGCATACCAGTCTTCACACTGTTTCACACTGTTTCCTATTTGGTATTCATGGAAATGACGCTCAGAAATCCTAGCACTTAAAAGACCCAGGGGTTCTCTCTTGATCCTCAGGATAATTTTTTTTTTCTCTTTCTTCAACTTTAAATTGCATGGAAACTCATCCAACGCCTGCATAAAATCCACTCTGCTCTGAATTTAGTTCAGAAAGATCGTTCTGATATTCATGTTGTAGTTCATTTACTTGATATGTAGCTCATGTTAATGAAAGTGTTTCTGAAAGGCTCTCAGCACTTCTCCCCTTGATGTCTAAAATTTTCAGAATTATAACATTTATTCCTTGAATATATTTTGGGGATGAATGGATAGAAGAGAGATGTTTCCTTTAAAGCGGGGGAAGAATGTCCATGGGAAAAAAAAATGTTCCTTTCTAAATGCTTAAAACAGCTAAACATCTTATTGAATATATATGTATTCAACTACAGTTGACTATATATACAGCTAAATATATATATTATATATATACATATATATGTGTGTGTATATATATAATTTCCACCTAAAATATTTGAAAATATTAAAGAAAATATATAAGGTAATGTGTAAAATAACAGTTGGCTAAGAAATGTCAAAGTCTGGGGTGTCTGGGTGACTCAGTGGGTTAAAGCCTCTGCCATTGGCTCTGGTCATGATCCTGGGGTCCTGGGATCGAGCCCCGCATCGGGCTCTCTGCTCAGCAGGGAACCTGCTTCCTCCTCTCTCTCTGCCTGCCTCTCTGTCTACTTGTGATCTTTGTCTGTCAAGTAAATAAATAAAATCTTTAAAAAAAAATGTCAAAGTGTGATGACCATGAATTAATTCACATTTTGAAGTGAATTATTCTGCACATTATGTTCCTTCTCAATTTGGTTCTTTCTTACCTTACCTTATGTTTCTTTCAAGTAAAATGCTGTGTTCCAGCCATTTTTGGAAAAGTTGCTGTTTTACCAAACCAAACCTAGAAATTTAAAATTTCTGGGTAGTAAATGAAGAAAATATTATCTATCAGGCTCATTCCCATCAAAAAGGACTATATAAATATGTATATACATATGTGTACAAATGCATAAATAAATACACTATAAGTACACATATATTTAAAGGGAGTTTTAAAATCACAAGTATATATGCACATGCAAGTTATTATGATTCTTTGTTTTAATTTAAAATAAATCTCAATCATGGCATTTCTTATTATAGGCCAATGTTTCTATTTTGAATAATATTCCTTTCTATGCAGAGACAGGAAGCACAAATCACGTTTACGTACAAAGAAACACAGTTTTCTTTCACTTAAAATGGATATATTTCATTTACCAGGCAGCAAATAAGACAACTTTTGGAAATAGGAGACCTTATTTGTATCTGTACAATATGAAGCTGTTTGGTGGAGAAGAAACTACAATACAGGTTATACAAACAGGTTAGGAAGCTGATTAGTAGTTTGTTTGTTTGTTTGTTTGTTTTAAGACTTTATTATTTTTTTGAGGCAGACAACATCAGCAGGGGGAGGGACAGAGAGAGAGGTAGACTTGCTGCTGAGCAGGGAGCCCAAAGATGTGGGGCTCAATCCCAGGACCCTGGGATCATGACCCAAGCCGAAGGCAAAGGCTTTAACCCACTGAGCCACTCAGGACCCCCAAAATGTTGCAGTTAGTCTTAAACTAACCTATACATTTGTGGAAAATATTTGCTAATTTTAGCATTTCCAAACTTTTTCTGTAATGCAGTAGAGAAAAAAATATCATCTTGGTGAGCTATGCGGTTTCTGTCTCCACTACTCAACTCTGCTTCTGTAGCATGACATTAGCCACAAAAAAACCATAAATTGAATGGACATCACTGTGTCTCGATAAAACTTTATTTACAAAAACAGTTGGTCAACTCGTGGGCCATAGTTTTGCAGCCCCTCTTCCAGATTGATACAGTCCAGGTGCTATATCCTACAGACTTATTGTTAAGACTATATCGACTTCACTACCCTTTCTTCTAGGCAGTCATTGTGCAGAAATAATGCAAAAAATTTCATAGTGAGATTCGGGACCCTCTGGAATAATTGATTCATTCTAAAGTTAGATAATTCTTATAGATAAACAGACTCCCTCAGAATCATTTCTTGGTCAGAGGGGTAAACCTTCTTGCTTATCACATCAAGTCTATGCAAGACTCCATCCAGAGCCTTAAAGAGCATTCCAACTCCAACCTGTTATGCACTAAGCCTATCTCAGTTCAATCTGACACCCACGTCAAACGGCCATCTTACAGCCCTTCAAGTGAGACCTCTAAATGCTATCAATAACTTCCCTTTAACTCCTCCTTTTAAAATATCCCTACCTTTTTTATTTTTCTTAAGATTTTATTTTTACGTACACCCAACATGAAGCTCAAACTCACAACCCTGAGATCAAGACTCACATACTCGACCAACCAAACCAGCCAGGTGGCCCCTGAGCATCCTTCTTGAGGACTAGATGTTAACAGGGTGAAAAATACATTTGTTCCAAATAAGATGTCCTAGTTTTCAAACTTTTCTATAGATCTAGGGAGACAGCCAGTCTTCCCCTTTAGGGAAAAGAAAAATCAGAAAAGCTGACATGTATTCAAATCCCTGCTTTCTGAACAAACATTTGATTTACTGCTTGTTTCAAATGTGAAGAATGGAAGGCTTCTTTGGGGTTCTTCTTGCAATCCTCAGAGTTGGATTTGGTATGAATAGCCTTTTTTTTTGAGTGCTTATTGAGTGGAAAAAGAAGTTCGCATTTTTTCCTCACCCCAATTCCTTTAAGGAATATTTACATGTATACTACTGAGACATAGACTAGCAGAGGTTGGTACCCTAGGACGTCATCCAGCCCACCATTGGTGTTTGTAAATAAAGTTTTATTGGAACACAGACTCACCCATTTGTTGACATATTATCTATCGCTGTTTCCATGCTTCAAGCACAGAGCTGATAGTCATGACAGAGATGAGTGGCCTGAAAAATCACAAATATTTTCTGTCTGGCCCTTCACAGGGGAAAAAAATAAAAAAGTAGGTGACACCTGGCCTACAGAAGTTGTCTTGCTTCCCCAAGTCCAGAGGACACCTAAGAAGTTCCTGATTCATAGTGATGTCCACTGATTAAAAAGTTCTATCCCGTTCCCATGTTCTTAACAACATCTAAGGGATGAGCTGTAGAGTAGTACATTTTTAGCACCCTATTAAAATGGTCTTGTTTGACAACTTCCAATGTGGGGAACCATTTTGTTATCAAAAGTTTTTAAAATGTGTCTCTAATTTGTTATCTTCTGGTATAGAAAGAGCTGTATCCTACTTCCACAAATGATAATTACTTTTTTTTTTTTCTTTCAATGATGTTATTTTATTTATTTTTTTTAGATTTTTTTATTTTATTCATTTGACAGAGAGAGATCACAAGTAGGCAGAGAGGCAGGCAGAGAGAGAGGAGGAAGCAGGCTCCCTGCTGAGCAGAGAGCCCGATGCGGGACTCGATCCCAGGACCCTGAGATCATGACCTGAGCCGAAGGCAGCGGCTTAACCCACTGAGCCACCCAGGCGCCCTCAATGATGTTATTTTTAAGTAATTTCTACACCCAATGTGGGGCTCAAAGTCACAATCCCAAGATTAAGAGTCGGGGCAGGCTCTACCGACTGAGTCAGCCAGGTGCTTTTACAATCACATTTTGGGTTTTTTGGTTGTTGTTTCTTTCTTTCTTTTTTCTTTAGGTCAACATTTTCCTAAAGATATGCTGACATTCCGTGTGTACAGGAAATGAATGATAGTCAAATGTCTTTCATGCCAACCACTTCTCATCAGCTTCACACTGGAAATAAAGACAGATGTTAAACTAATATTGATTCACCCATTCCATTCCAGGTGTTCTTTGGAATTCCCAGATAGGCAAAAATAGTACTTAAACCAAAAAGGAAAATAAAAAGTACACGTACAGCTGTTTATTTTTTTAAAGATTTTATTTATTCATTTGACAGAGAGAGATCACAAGTAGTCAGAGGCTTTAACCCACTGAGCCACCCAGGCACCCCCATGTACCCCGGTTTAAAAGGAAAACAGAATGTGAGATTTTTACCTCCTTCTCTGCTTCCCATCCCACAACACCTAAATGAATAATCCTATTGTACAATATATACTTTTGTATATCTGTCTCTATTTCTCTGAAACTCATTTAAAAAAAAATATCCACATGCATTTTTAGAAATCTTACTTGTTTTTCTTTTCTTTTTTTTTTTATATAATTTTTTATTTTTTATAAACATATATTTTTATCCCCAGGGGTACAGGTCTGTGAATCACCAGGTTTACACACTTCACAGCACTCACCAAAGCACATACCCTCCCCAATGTCCATAATCCCACCCCCTTCTCCCAACCCCCCTCCACTCAGCAACCCTCAGTTTGTTTTGTGAGATTAAGAGTCACTTATGGTTTGTCTCCCTCCCAATCCCATCTTGTTTCATTGATTCTTCTCCTACCCACTTAAGCCCCCATGTTGCATCACCACTTCCTCATATCAGGGAGATCATATGATAGTTGTCTTTCTCTGCTTGACTTATTTCGCTAAGCATGATACGCTCTAGTTCCATCCATGTTGTCGCAGATAAAGGACTTGTTTTTCTTTTTAAATTAAACTCCAAGTCCAACATAAGACTCAAACGTAGAACCCCAAGATCAAGAGTCACGTGCTTTAATGACTGAGCCTCTGGACACCCTAATCCTATATAGTTTTAACTGCAAAGCTGTTTTTCAAGATTTATTTGTTTATTTGAGAGGAAGAAGAGGGGAGGAGAAAAGGGAGAAGGATAGTTTCAAGCAGACTGTCCACTGAGCATGGAGCTCAATGTGGGGCTCAATGTCATGACCCTAAGGTCATGACCTGAGCTGAAATCAAGAGTTGGACGCTCAGGGGGCTGAACGACCCAGCGGCCCTTGAAGAACACATAAATTATCTCCATATAATAGTTACTTAAAAAAGAAAAATTTCTGAAGATGTGTCTTGTACCATGTTCTCAAATATGCTGACTCATCCACGAATTGCAATGTTATAATAATGATTTATTAGTGAACAGATTAAAATAATAAAACTTTAAAAGTACAAAGATAACTACTCTCAACGTAGGTCCACTTAATAGAACACAACAAATTAGAGATTTATTTGCAAATTAGGTTTTTTGGTCACAGATTACTTTGTATTAATCGAGTCTCTTTGATACTTCTGTTTCCTGGTATCTAGAAATGGTGGAATTTCTTTGGAAGCCAGTGTGGATCCTGCTGTGAAGCTAATTGCAGCTTCTACCCTAAACAAGGGTCATTAAAGACACAATCTTGTTTTAAATATCCTCAAAATTCCCCTTAAGAAACAGATTCCTATTTTCTGCTCAGCAACAGATTCCAGCTCTTCAAACAGCTTTTGACATGGGCAGCAACACTCTGATTTTATCTCTTCTAAATTTATCTTATTCCCCTTTTTTTAAAGTTCCTGGACTATTTGGTGCTTTTTTTTTTTTCATGATTCAACCATCAAGTATTTGCTTGAATAGGGTATGACGTAGGTCATTGGTAATTCAGAAATAAACCTATCAGCGAATTCCCCTACAGTCGTCTCCAAGTTGATTCCAAAGTGATAAAAAAAATATGTGTCGTACAAAATTCAGGTGGACAGAAAGAAGAAACATTCATCTGCAAGCTAGCTAACCACCACTCCAATTATTGCTTACATCTTAGATGGAGGTCGTTCTGGGGTTTTAGTGCATTTTCCAAAGTTGATGTGGTACACTGGTTGCCTCAAGAGCCATGATTTTCCACCCCTGAGAATTGCTGATGACTTTCCACTTCTTCCCATCAATAGGTGGATTGTATTTGTCCATCCTTTGTACCGTGAGCTCATGTTTGCTTCGGACAATGGGAGGGCTGTAGACACATGGTATCAGCACACACTTGGGAAGACACTCAGGGGCATGCGTGTCTTCTCCTGGATCCCATCACTTGGACCGTGCGATACCACATGGAGCAGAGCTCCACCATCCCAGCCCTGGCCATCCCACACCAACCAACCAGCCGGCCATCAACCACCAGTCCACCTCAGACCCATGAAAGAGTCTGGCCAAGACCCACTCAGTCTGGCCAGAAAGACCCCAATGGTGTACCCATCTATTCGACTTACCAGTGGTTGTTATCTCAAGTCACCAACTTGAGGGAGATTTCTTTTGCAGCAATTCCAATTGCTGTATCCAATTGCTATCATTCCTTACCCTCTCACCTAAATGTGACTTACATTTCCTTGATGTGTATAAAGAAACATTATAACCAGAGCCTCCAGAGAGAGGCAGTCAGTGCAGCAACCGAGTCTTGGTTTTGGACCAGGTGGTGATCTCTGGGAGGTGACGTGGAGCCCCATGTCGGGTTCCATGCTGACCTCAGGGTCTGCTTAAGATTCTCTCTCCCTAAGGGGAACCCTCTTACACTGTTGGTGGGAATGCAAGTTGGTGCAGCCTCTTTGGAGAACCGTGTGGAGATTCCTCAAGAAATTAAAAATAGAACTTCCCTATGACCCTGCAATTGCACTCCTGGGTATTTACCCCAAAAGATACAGATGTCGTGAAAAGAAGGGCCAGCTGTACCCCAATGTTTATAGCAGTAATGACCACAGTCGCCAAACTATGGAAAGAACCAAGATGCCCTTCAACGGAAGAATGGATAAGGAAGATGTGGTCCATATACACTATGGAGTATTATACCTCCATCAGAAAGGATGAATACCCAACTTTTGTAGCAACATGGATGGGACTGGAAGAGATTAAGCTGAGTGAAATAAGTCAAGCAGAGAGAGTCTATTATCATATGGTTTCACTTATTTGTGGAGCATAACAAATAGCATGGAGGACAAGGGGTGTTAGAGAGGAGAAGGGAGTTGGGGGAAATTGGAAGGGGAGGTGAACCATGAGAGACTATGGACTCTGAAAAACAATCTGAGGGGTTTGAAGTGGCGGGGGTGGGAGGTTGGGGTAACAGGTGGTGGGTATTAGAGAGGGCACGGATTGCATGGAGCACTGGGTGGGGTGAAAAAAAAAAGAATACTTTTTTTCTGAAAATAAATAAATTAAAAAAAAAAGATTCTCTCTCCCTATCCCTCAATCTTTCCCTCCCCCACCATAAAATAAATAAATAGATATTTCTTTTTTTAAAGATTGTATTTTGGGGGGGTGCCTGGGTGGCTCAGTGCATTAAAGTCTCTGCCTTCAGCTCAGGTCATGATCCCAGGGTCCTGGGATCGAGCCCCTCATTGGGTTCTCTGCTCAATGGGGAGCCTGCTTCCTCCTCTCTCCCTGCCTGCTGCTCTGCCTACTTGTGATCTCTGTCAAATAAATAAATTAAATCTTTATAAAAAAATATTTTATTTATTTGACAGAGAGAGATAGAACAGAGAGGGAACAGAAGCAAGGTGAGTGGGAGAGGGAGAAGCAGGCTTCCCTCGGAGCAGGGAGTCCAATGCCTGGCTGAATCCCAGGACACTGGATCATGACCTGAGCCAAAGGCAGATACTTAACAACTAAGACACCCAGACGCCCCTAAATAAATCTTTTCTAAAAACACTCTAACAATAAATCAGTTTATTAATGCGGGAAATGTTGATTTCCCAAAATAATTTAACAAAGACAAAGACGTTCTTCTGTAAGTGTTTGGCTGGGCAGATAATTCAGTGTGTGTCTGAGGAGGGTGAGCAAAGCTATAAGGACAAGCAAACCAAACACGGAATTTTAAGCAATTAAAAACTTTCCCCTTTGTTTTTTCGAGGGGGGGGGGATTTTGTTTTTGCTTTTGTTTTGTTTGTTTGGTTTGGTTGTTTTGTTTTGTGGCAGCAAAAACATCTTCACCTTTGTTTTGCTTTCTTTTCTTTTCTTCTGTTTCGCTTCTTGTGCCTTGAATGGCGTTCCTTCTTCTCTGCCCTAGCTTACAGGCTTCTGTTCCAGCCTTTCCCAGCTCAGATTGTTTACGACTAGAACACCGCCATCCCTCTTAGCTCTGCCTTGGAAAGGACACATTTTTCGTTCCGTGGGTCCTATTAACATTTTATTTTTATCACTGGTTTTGAGCAAATAGAGGATGATGTTCCTTGGTGTAGGATTTATGTTTCTTCTGCTTCAGGATCACTGCGATTCTTGGATCCCTGGTTTATAACTTTCTTTTTTTATCAAGTTACTTAAAACTAAAGTTTATTTCTTCAAATATAGATTTTCCTCTCTGTCCCTTTCGGTGTTGATCTTGAGCTCCAATCACGTGAAAATTACAGCACCTGCTATGATTCCTTATGGAATCAGGCCCCGATGCTGCCTCTTTTGCTTTTTTAAATTTTATTTTTATTTTTAAATTTTACACAGATGTGTTTTTCCTTTGTACTCTGGTTGTAGTTAATTTACCTTCAGTTCCCCATTCGGGTCTTCATGTTGAGTTTTGAGGGAGCAGCACGGGGAAGTCTTCCACGTCGAGTTCCTTTGGCCCCACCTTTTAGGTGATGCCATCCTGAGAATGCTAACGATGGTCCCATCTGTTAATTCATTTCACTCTGGCTGATGCAGGCAGTACGCTTGGTTCAACTCTGCGTGAGTTCCAGGAGATTCTCCTGCTAACCCCTTCTGCATCCTGGCTCTTGTCCACATTCTAGCACACGTACCTTCATTTTCTCACCTTTCAGGGGGCTGGCTCCCTTGGCAGAGCTCCTACCTTATGGGTTCCTTCTCTGCGTTAATTTGCTATTCCAATCCTACTTGTGTTTGCTGCTTCAAACCTCCCCCTCTGTCCCGGGATCAGAAAGAAACCCCTCAACTCTGCTTGTGTTTGCATGCCCTGAGCACCAGGAAGCTGGGATGGTCACAGGGCCCACTAAATGGGTATTTCTTTCCCCAGCGATCATGACCTTGTGTTGCCTACCATCCAGTGTCTGAAAGGGACATGCCCCAAATTTTGTCTGGCATTCCCATTTTGTAAAGTGATAAGGCATATTCATCCTGGGTATTTGATCATGTTCAAAAGCAGATGTCTGGATAATCAAGTTAATTTAGAGTAGAATGTTGAGTGTTGAAGTTTTGCTCTGCTCTCTATCTTTGTGTGTGTGTGTGGGGGGAATGGACAGATTTGGGGTATTGATTAGCTGAAATGTGTATAAACGAAGGCTGCTTTTGGCTAAGAATTTCTTGAATGATACTGATTGGTTGATAAGCTTCCTACTTCAGTTGGACCCTTTTCTGTCAATGTAGAGAAGCTCAACTCCTCCAAAGGATTTTTTTTTTTTATTGTTTTTAATTTGTTAACTGTGGGGAAGAGAAGAAATAATTGGGGGTAGGATTATGTGTCCTTCTTGCAAGGTTCTATATCTCTCTTTCTTCTACTTCCCCATACCATCAAAACAGCATTTCAGGGGCACCCTGTCAGCTCCGTTGGTAACATGTGAAACTCTTAATCTCAGGGTCATGAGTTCAAGTCCCACATTGGGTGTTGAAATTATCTTTTTTTTTTTTTTTTTTTTTAAGATAGCATTTCATTCCTTTGCATCCAACTTCTTCTCAAGAATTGACACTTTTCCATGTCTACCAACATGAAATCTGTAAATCTTCCATGTCCATCCCTCTGGTCAACAGTCCGATATTCTAGAACCCTTTATGAATAGTTTTACAGTTAGTGTGTATTTCTTATTTTTAGGAGTACAGTAGACCCATCTTTGGCTTGTTGTTCCTGTTTTCATTTCTGTGACACTTTACCTAGAAAATCCCCACCCATCAGTTCTTTTAGCAGAGATGTGGGATCTCAAGAAATAGCTCTTCTGGACATTGTTTTCTGGTTTTTGCATTTCTATTTTAATAGGTTATTTGAAGTCTGTAGTCTTTTATATAGTTATGCAGTAGACATGGGTTTGTTTGGTTTTATCTGGGTTTTTTTTTGTGTGTTGTTGTAGTTTGGGAACTCAAAGGTTTTTTTGTTTTCCTTTTTTTCTTTTTTAAGACTGTGCTAGTTATATGGGAAACAGAGGCAGAAGAAAAATTATTAAATTTCCTTACCTACTGACAAGCCCTTAAAATAGGCAGAGTGACCCTAGGGACTCAACTACCCCCACCTTAAGGTTTTGCTAAGGGCAAAGGACAATCCTAGCCTGACGGACTCCTTGCTCCCAAACAGGATCCTGTAAGTCTACTTTAATAATTTCTTTGGAAACTTTATCTCTAAACCTCCAAGATAGTGTCACCAATCATTCCCAAGCATATGGCCCACTGATTAACATCTAAAGGGTCTCACAAGAAGGTTTTGTTACTGGTAATGAAGAACCTTTTCCCCAGATGATAGCTAGCCCCTCAAAGTCCTAGAAACCTTCCTTCCAAAATTCCTTAGAGAATTAGGCCATCCCTAATTCCCTCCCCAACTTACAAGTATACAATAGACCACTCCTCACATCCTCGGGGGCAGCAGCTCTTCCTGCCCAATGGGTCCTGTCCCCGTGCTTTTCAACCACCATTTTGCACCAAAGATGTCTCAAGAATTCTCTCTTGGTCATCAGCTCCAGACCTCACCCTGAACCTCACCTATGTTCTAGAACATCTTCACTAGATGTAACTTTAGGTGATCACCATCGTGATACTGGTTTCCTCCTACGAGTTTTTAAGACCTACTCTAGTCTGGTATCATACAAAAGCATCAGTATTTCGGTGCTGCTTTGAAACTTGTAGAAATGGTTCTGTTACCTCTTTCAACATGTGTGTTCTCAGAAATTTTTCAGTTGCAATAAACTGACTTCTAAGCAATTTGGATTGTTTGGATTTCATTGTTTTCACCTCACAATGTTAGTAAGTGATAATAAACTACCATTAAGCTATGCTATAGGTAACAGCTAAGTATAAGCAGAATAGAGTTTATGCTGTGAGACCTGAATGGTGAAGAATCATTAACCATGTTTAACTGTCCTAAAAAATTGACTTATAAAGTATTAATATTTTCATAGTTATGAGTTGCCTAAAGTTTTACTAAATTCTGACATTCTGCTGTTGCAATCTTTCTCTGTTCCCTATTTGAATCCCAATAAATCCTGACCCATAGAGAGTTTTTTGTTCAAACATTGACCACTAGTGAATGTGTAATGGTTTCTGAGGTTTTCTTAAGGGTCCATCGGTGCATACCCTTTAAATATAATTTACAATTCTGAAAAGACCCCATCAGGCATGATATTCTAAATAATACCTCCATAACTTCAGTTCCTTGCCACTCAATTCACACGTGTGTCCATCAAACTACCTTTACTGTTAAATATTTTTTTAAAAATTTCTTTTCAGTGTTCCAGAATTCATTGTTTATGCACCACACCCAGTGCTCCACGCAATACGTCCATGCCCTCCGTAATAGCCACCACCAGGCTCACCCACTGCTAAAGATTTTAAAATAGGATTGCTGAACATATTTAAGATGAAAATCCTGCATTCAGAATTTTATAATAGCAAAAACAAAAACAAAGCAAAAGAACTAAAAAATACGTATCCCAGTATCCCATTCCTTCTCCTGGTTTTACGGAGGGAGTTGCTGAGGTTGTAAAGAAGTTCAAACAATCCACTTCCTTCACCCCCGCATCAGTCATCTGCATGACTAAATGCAATGGGGTTAGGCAAGGAGGTAGACAATTTTGAATTGCTAGTTAGGTTAATTTCTTCTGGATATCTCCCGTGGAGAGCCAAAGGCAAATGTGTCAGGTGCTGCTTCTATACAAGGAGGCAATCTGAATGCCCTGTCTCCCACTGGTCTTCCGAATAACACTCTTTCATAAACCTTCAAGGGCTTTGCTTTTGTCATCCCCCACATCGCAGGAGCAAACATGCCAGAGATCTAAAGCAACCACAGGCTTAGGTTTCAAAACAGGGCCATGACATAATGTTTCTTGGTAGAATTCTAAAAAAAATAATCTTTTATGTAGAAAATGTTTAGGGGGCAAGAATTCACTTTTAAATGGTAATCACTCTTGTTAACCCTTCTTTCTGGAGAAAAGGCAGTTATCTCTGCTCAATTTGAGATTGAGTCAATTTGCATATTTCTCTGTTCAAAGATTACGTCTCTGTTTAGGAGTTTGTATTGGCAGTTGAGCACCTGAATCAAGACAGTTTTCCTCATTTTGATGGGGTTTTGGGACGTAGGTGAGGCTCGGTGGGGTGAGGTCTGGAGCCAACGACCAAGAAAGAATTCTTGAGACATCTTTGGTGTAAAATGGTGGTTTATTAAAGCATGGGGACAGGACCCGTGGGCAGAGAGAGGTGCTGCCCTGGGGTTAAGGGGTAGCTGCTGATATACTTGAGAGTTGAGGGAAATGAGAAAAAAGGAGGTTTTCAAAAGAATTTTCATATGTTAAAGAAGACTCAGAGGATACCAGAGGCCTTGCCATTTTCAGGTTAAGATTGTTTTTCCCTCTAGCAAGGCATTAAGACTGAGATAGTTGGGAGCTTCCTGGAGGAACATTACACTCTACCCTCTTTAAGTATCTGCCAGTGGGCTGCAGGTTATAAGGACATTTAATTGTCTCTACATTTCCTTCTGGAAGCTAGGTTATTGATTGACATGCCTTGTTCTTGTAAGTTGCTGAGACATTTGTAAATTGAGGGAGAGTTCCCATCATGTAGAATTGTGGTCTCTACAAAGTTAACTCGTTCTTCCACCTTTAGGGCAGCCCGGAGTGCCTGAGGAATGTCCCATATATCCCATTTGGTGTGGAGGGGTTGTGGGGTGTCAGCTTCTGCTTTGTCCTCAACGTGCCTTCTGTTCCCTCATTCCTCACATAATATTGGAGAATGTATGATAGAAAATCTAGGCTTCACTTTCTTTTTCCCCTATGCTGTGTATGGAGTACATACAAGGAAATCCTAAAAAAGGCCCCAAAACCACATGTGTCAGAGTTTACCTTGATTGCTAGAGAAGCTGTTTTTTTTTTTCTTTTTTTAAATGTAGCTGTGTGATGATGTTTTTAACAACTGGAAATAGTGTTTATAATTTTTTAATTATAATTGTTTATCTGAAGTCTTGTTTTTGATGAAGACATCATGAAACATATATTGTAATACTTATTCTGTAACATACAGATTACTCTAATTTTTTAAAAGATTTTATTTATTTATTTGTCAGAGAGAGAGCATGCGAAAGGACAAGCATGGGGAACAGCAGGCAGAGGGAGAAGGAGAAGCAGGCTTCCCACTGATTAAGGAGCCTAATGCGGGACTAGATCCCAGGACCCTAGATCCATGACCTGAGTCCACGGCAGACATTTAACTGACTGAGCCACTCAGACATCTCGAGATTACTTATTTTTTTTATAAAATTAAAAAAAAAAGGATCTAATCTTAGAACTTAGAAGTTAAAAATACATTACGATTGAAGAAGAATGTCATATAACACTTTGTCTACAATATACAAATGAATGAATATACAAAATACTGTTTATCTATAGTATACACCTAATGAAGGGTTTTCAGTGTCAAGAAGAAATACATGCAACATTTTTAGAAGACTGTTACAAAATTTAATTAAATTTAAATATTAGAAATCAAATTCTATTTTATTTAAAATAAAAACAAAACCATTTTATTATCATTTTTATAAATCGATAGGTAAATTTTCCTTACAAATTACCAAAATTAATCTGAAGTATCTTATAAATAAATGTGCCTTATCTATTCTTTTGAAGTCCTTTTTTTTTTAAACTAATCTCTACACCCAAAATGGGGCTCAAAATCATGAACCCTGACATCAAGAGTCCCATGTTGATCTGACTGAGCCAGCCAGGTGTCCCTATCTCCTACACTATTTTATTTTATTTTAGGATTTTATTTATGAATTTGATAGAGACACAGCCAGAGAGGGAACACAAGCAGGAGGAGTGGAAGAGAGAGAAACAGACTCTCAGCAGAGCAGGGAGCCTGATGTGGGGTTCAATGTGGGGTTCGATCCCAGGACCCAGAGACCATGATCTTAGCCAAAGGCAGACACTTAACGACTAAGCCACCCAGGTGGTCCTCCTCCTCTATTTTAAAATTAAATTGAAGTCAGGGGCTCTCCAGAAAAATAAACACTGGGAAAACATGATTAAGTAAATTTAGCATCTGAATTCTGACTTCTTTAACATTGCCTTGGGGATTTTCACCCATATGCAAAGTATTTAGAACCCCCATTTCCCAAAGCAATTAGCCTATATTTTTAGTTAAAGTTTGCCAAGAACTCTTTCATCTTGGCAATGTGATAGTAATAATCCGGTCATTTATTTTAGTTGACTCTGGTACCATGGTGGGTAAGAATGGGACCTCCAAAGGGGAAGGAGTCAAACACATCAGACTGCCAGAGTCAAGAGTACACATTAGTAATAATACCGTTCGGTTTATTACTGAAATTATTGTCAAACACGTTCAAATGAGCTCATCCACTTTGCATCGACTGTTAGTCACAGGAGGTCGGGAAAGCAGAAAATATTCAAAACCACCAGTGAAACAGTAGTGTAGTAGTGTAGGGAAAAAAAAAAGAAAAAGAAAAAGAAAAGAAAGAAAGAAATGCAACACGTTGAATTATTTCCCATGAAATGGTTTGAGCATGATGTGTAATTCTTTTTGCAGCAGAAGGGGAAGGAACCCAGCCTCTGGCACCATGGGTAAAAATGGATCGCGATGCTTCCTTGGAGGTTGCAGCAACTGGGAATCCATCTCAGTGAAGGGAGGTGTCCATCTGATCAAGCAAAAGAACACTGTTTTGTTATATGCATGTGTAATGACACATACTTGCAAATATGCCATTCCTGGAAAGCGAGCCCACAGCTCTAAAGAGACCTGCAGAAATGCCCAGACCCCAAAACATGTAAGGAAGCCTTCCCTCTTCTGATCTTATGGATCCTTATAGACCATTCAATTCATAACAAGCTACAAAACAATGACACTTCAAAGCACACACCCAGAAGTCCCACGCACTGCTTCCCCTACAGCAGCTCAGACTCACGTAGGGCAAAGAGACATGGACAAGCCAGTCAACAAACAAAACTTGGGGAATGCACGTAGAGCTTAGGAAGGCATGGGTTGGTGTGGACAACCAGGGAGGGCAGATGTGGCATTCTGGTTTGATGATGCATATGCCACAAACCGGGAAAACGTTCCTGGAAACCCAAACCTGAAAGGTGGCTTGAAGACAGAGACTCACACACTGTGAAGGGTTCATCCATTCAAAGAGCAGAAGGAAAAGAACACTAAGGATGGGAACAGCATTTGCAACAAAAGGAGGAAACGTTGCAGTGTGCTGTGCCCGTTGATTGACAGAGAAGCCGACACATTCAGAGCTTTGCAGACAGCCAGCGTGTGGGGAGGGTACATAAGTATGGACTTCTACTTATGACATATAACTAACAACATATTTTGTAAATTACTTACACACGGAAATTATAATGGGAAACTATAGTGGACTGTTTTTAAACGCAGAGCACTTTTTAAAGATTTTATTTATGGGAGACAGAGAGAACACTTGGAGGGAAAACCAAAGGGCAAGGGGCAAGCAGACTCTGTGCCAAGCCTACAGCCCATTGTGGGTCTTGCTCACGTGCTCCAAGATCACAACCCTATCCAAAGTCAAGAGTCAGACGCTCAACCACTCAGCCGACTAAGCCACCCAGCTGCCCCTAAGCAGAGACCATTTTCGAAAATATGCAAACTAGACCGTAATTCCTCCATACACATGCAACTTGTGTCCCTGTCGGAAAATCGCAGAATTTGCTGAAATATTAGCATGCCGTCTTGCTTCCGAGCGACGCGGTTGTTGGTTCTATCGCCATGATCGATGTCTCAGATGTTGTGTAAATTTGCCAGGGCAAGGCTGGGGCTGATTGGTGTCCCAATGGCCAGGTGAAAAGCACCTGCTCAGTCATGAGCATAAAACACAACCCATCTCCCTGTCTTTCAAATACAAGGATCCACATATTGGATACAAGAGAACAGAATTCTCATGAAGAATTTCAGACAGTCCTTCAGCTGCTCTTGGATCATTTTTTAAAAATGTAATGGCCGATGGATGCATGGGTGGCCCGATCAGTTGAGCTTCCAACTCTTGGTTTCAGCTCAAGTCATGATCTTGTGGTGGTAGAGTTGAGCCCCCCCGATGGGTTCTACATTGAGTGTGGAGTCTACCTCAGATTCTTTCTCCTTCTTCCTGCGGCTTGCTCTCTTTCTCTCTCTCAAATACACATATAAAGTCTTTTTTTTTTTAAAAAGGTATAATGGCTGTGTTTACCAAGTTACTTATATGTCACCTGTTTTCACATGATGGTGTCTTTTGATGTTGCTATTGAATATCTAATTCATGTGTTCTTGGAGTGATTCACATTATAATTTCCTTTATACCCAGCCTCAGGAGATTTTCAATAAAATTTATTTCTAACACACTGGTAACTTGAACCCTATATGTGTCTCATATCTCAGTCCTCACAGAAGCTCTCATTTACAGACTTTTTTTAATAAAAAATACATTTGGGGGACACCTGGTTGGCTCAGTTGATGATGTGTCTGCCTTTGGCTCAGATCATGGTCTTAGGGTCCTGGAATTGAGCCCCATGTCAGGCTTCCTGCTCAACAGGGAGTCTGCCTCTCCCTCTGCCTCTGCTGCTATCTCACTCACACACTCTGTCTCTCTCAAATAAATGAATACAATCTTTTAAAAAAATACATTTTTACCTCTCTTACTGGCTCTGCTGTTTAAATCAGTTGTCATCCGTCATGACTTAACAAAAATATTCTCATTTACTTTCTCGATCTACCCTGGCTATCAGGCACCGGTCTTCTCTGCAGTGTACAAATTGGCGACATGTATCCCCAAAAGGCTGACTCACTTTTGCAGGTTCTCAGGCTGGTAACGGACAGGGTGACAATTTGAATGCAAACAGTCCAATTCTCTGACAGGCTCTGGAGTCTGACATTCCAAATCTGAAACACAGATCTACGGCGTACAGAGAAAAAAAAAAATACAGCACCAGGAACAGTCACTGTGTTCAAAGGAATATATGAATTTTTAATCAGCTTTTCGGGTTTTATTCTGAGCAAACACAGCACACCAAAGCTACCTTTATTTGACATAGTTTTAACCTTAAAATAATAAAATATTGATGTGCATGTGTTAGCAATTTATATAGAATTGTTACGTTTTCAACACGGAACGGTGTTCCAATACGCGGAATGCAAATTTCAAGTAAAACTTTGTGACTCAAACTTGAGTGCTTTATTTCGTAAGCATTTAGGTTGTATTTTGCATAAATCTGTGGGTGCTTCAAACACCGTGACGAAGACCAAACAGCCCATTTTCTTGGGTCTCAAAGGAAACGACCGTGCTAATGCAAGGAAGAAGAAAAAGAACTGTTTTTCAGATTCGGAATACTTACAACTTTATTGTTCCTCTAAATTATTTTTAATTGTTTTGACCGTCTTTTGCTCAAGTGTGGGGTGTGTGTGTGTGTGTGTGTGTGTGTGTGTGTGTGTGTTTTCCCCTTTCCTCTGTAGGTCTTTCATATCAGAGAGCAAGTTTCCGTCTTAGTGTTTTCTCCATCCTTAGTCATCCACAGGTCAGAGCAGGGCTCTGAGCTTTCTTGTGCCGTGCTCAGATGTTTTCCTAAGACTTGATTTTTCTACTCTACACACCAGCCTGCCAAGCTCTTGGCACCAACCCAGGCTACTCTATGACCCACTGATTATTCCAGCCAAGCCATAGGCGGAGGAAAAAAAAAAAATCTCTGCAACTGATTTTCAACAAATTCTATCCTCACCTGCATGCAAAATGAATTTAATTCTAAAATTTACTGGGAAACTGATATTCTGCTTTCAAAAAATATTTATGCATCCCGTGTCTCAAAGGAAATTTGTCGACGTTGACGTGTCATTTTCATTTCAGCACGACTCCTGAGAAGGCTTTCGTTCCATGGCTTTCTAGGAAAAGCCTTCATGTAGAGTTGTGCCGTGGTGATATTTAGGAGTCTGTGCCTCATTTGTTGTGCATTCAGTCCTGTGGGAAACTTACCACTGAACAAATGAGCTTCATGAATGGAGAAAGCAATGGTTGCAGAAGAAGGGCTCCAATCCTCAGGGGGCGTAACATCCCTTAGAAACAGGTCCAGACTGGCTCTGGGATGTCTCTGTGTTCCTGTAGTAGGAATAACAAAATGAGGGCGCGTGGTCCTTCTACAGGGCTCCACTGAGCAGATCGTAATATAAATAACTAGACTTCTGATTGGTTTGTATGTTTGCATATATGTGCAAACACATATATATGCTTATTTATTCTTTTCCTTTTTTTCAATGACTTTATTTATTTGACAGAGAGAGATCACAAGTACGCAGAGACGCAGGCAGAGAGGCAGGAGGAAGCAGGCTCCCTGCTGAGCAGAGAGCCCGATGCGGGACTCGATCCCAGGACCCTGGGACCATGACCTGAGCCGAAGGCAGAGGTTTTAACCCACTGACTCACCCAGGTGCCCCACAGATGCCCCCATTCTTATACATAGTATAAATTGTACCATATAATAATCATTTTATAATAGCACATGTGTTATGTACTATATAATTTATGTATTGGATAATACATTTCCATTAATTATTATAATTAGTACAATAATATGCAATATGTTATATATAATATTTATTATGTATTATATAAAATACATTATATGCATTATATAAACCAAAGATAAGACTGGATAAAATCTGTCCAGATTATTACATTATATATGATATCATATATACATATATAAATAGATTATATGCTTTATATAAACCAAAGATAATGCTGGATAAAACCTGTCTGGATTATTACATTATATACTATATTACATGTATACACATATAAATAGACTATATGAATTATATAAACCAAAGACAATGCTGGATAAAAATCCATCTAGCGGGCACCTGGGTGGCTCAGTGGGTTAAGCCGTTTGGCTCAGGTCATGATCTCAGGGTCCTGGGATTGAGCCCTGCATCGGGCTCTCTGCTCAGTGGGGAGCCTGCTTCCTCCTCTCTCTCTCTGCCTGCTTGTGATCTCTGTCTGTCAAATAAATAAATAAAATCTTTAAAAAAAATCCATCTCGATTATTGTATTATATATCTCATATATACATATATAAGTAGATTATATGCATTATATAAACCCAAAGATAAGACTGGATAAAATCTGTCTAGATTATTACTTTACATATGCTATTATACAATATATATATTATATATAATGTGTCTAGTTTTATGTATATATATATATATCTGGATAAAATCTGTCTACATTATTTGTTTAATATTATTATGCATAATATATAGCATAATTAGTATACAAATACATGCCATAAAATATGATAGTGTGCATACTATATATCATAGGTTATTATATATAATGTATACTATATATTATATAACATGTTTTATTATATATCACATACCAATTATATAATATATAATAATTATATACACACTACATAATAGTATATAATACATAATAGTATATCATATCATATACCTTTATAAAATATATTATATTGTATTTATTGCTTCTAATATATATAATAGATAAGCATATATATTTTTTGTGATAAAACACGTGTGTTTATACATACTGTATATTCATCCATTTATCCTTTAGATCTGGAATTTCATTTATACCATGTGAGACCCTGGAAATCAAACTCCCCTGAATACTGTCCCCTCAAACGAATAAGATAATATCTTACATCCCCAACACAGGCTTTAATCTAGCCCTGCCTTTGGTTTATTGGTTTGCATTCACCCAAAAACAAACAATTGGAATGAACAACTCAGACAGACCCCCCTTTCATTGGGGATAACGGGGAACTCCTAGTCAATGACCCACCACAGATCCTTGGTTGGGTTGCGTGTGGCCAGGAATTGTCATCTCAATGGCCAGGAAGAGGTCTACAGAGGCCCCACTCCACCTCCCCCCCTGGGTTGCTAACCCATGGGGAGGGTCCAGTCTGGAAGATCCTCCTTTCAAAAGTCTTGGAAGGGTATCTCTGGTACCATCTCTTTATTTGTGTGCTGCCATGGACCCCCCCCTCCTTCCCTGGCTGGTGATTGCCCGTCTTCTCGGCACCTGGGCTGCCTTCCTTTGCAGACTCTGCATCTATGGTCTTTGGACCCAGAGGATTCAATACAATTGATCCAAGTTACATAGGTGCATGTCATCCTTGACCCAGTCTTGGTACAACGTTACCTTTAGTTGAGTACGTTCTGAACCTATCTACTTCCTCTTCCTGTTTCCTGAATTTGGTGGTACGTCCTCAACACACTCTGTATTGAGTTTTTTGGTGGGTTCTAGACAGACATAAGCCTTTGATTAGCTCTTCTACAAATGACCCAGTAGTTAATTTCTCAGGGAGGAATTTTGATACTCAACATACACGATGAGACATAGTTTAAAAGGTGGGGGTAGCCTCAGGAGCGAGGCATCTATCCATCAGTTGGGGAGTGTTTCCATATTTTAACAACCAAGCCAACTGAATATTTGTTTCCTGGTCACAAAGCCAAAATCTAAGATTGAAAATGGATGTAGGACGTTTTGAGAGTGCTGCTTATGATTTCTGTCTCAGGATCCCATAGGGATCTAATCAGTAGGTCTCAGGCTCACATTGAATTCAATGTTGCTCATCCCCGACTTTGAGGAGCCAGAGATTGGATGGCATTTACTCAAGAGAAATAAGCTTTTCAAAACTAGAATTTCTTTGAGGGTTATAGGTCCCCACATCTCCACCCATTACAAAAAGGTTAATTTACCCATATGTGTTCCTTGAAAACAATGAAATCATATTGTTAAGTACAGGTCTGCAAATGATAGAACTGGCTGCTTTTCAAACAAGGCATATAAAGCAGTGGACCCTGAAAATAATGGACAGTGGAAAGCCAGAATCAGATAAAACCACACGGCTTTGCAACTTTCTTTAAAAACCTCTGGGGAGAATAGCAGTAGTTTCTAGGTTTACAATTGGAAATCAGGTCACAATGCCCTTAAAGCACATCGCCAAGATGCCTTTTTAATCGTTTCGAACTCCCTCTCTGACACACGATTTTTAAAACTCGCTTGTTATCCCCTGTGTCAAACGAAGTGGCGTTCAGAAATTACTTCTCAAAGACTGGATGCGCTAAAGTCCAGACTTCACGAGAGCACATTTCGTGAGTGATAATTGACTTTAATTGTGGAGGCTCACACGAAGCTTCCATTGACATTTTGTCAAAGTCTATAAAAATGGTAGTGTGGAAAGAGAAACAGTTTGTAACAAGTCTGTTTCTTTAATAGTTGAATGCTGATATTCAAAAGGTATGGAATAGGGCATCCTGAGGCAAGTGCTTCTTTCCTTCCTTCTTTCCTTCTGTCCTTTCTTTCTCTCTCTCCATCTGTCATCCATCTATCTATATCTATCCATCCATCCATTATACTATCTATCCATCCATCATCTCTCTCTACCTATCATCTATCATATTGATCCATCATTTTATCCATGATATCTATCTATCATCTATTTACTATCTCTATCTAGCTAGCTCTCTATCATCTATCATCTATCTGTCTATCATCTGGGGTGCCTGGGTAGCTCCACGGGTTAAAGCCCTGCCTTCAGTTCACATGATCTCAGAGTCCTGGGATCGAGCCCTGCAGCGGGCTCTTTGCTCAGTAGGAAGCCTGCTTCCCCCTTTCTCTCTGCCTGCTTCTCTGCCTACTTGTGATCTCTCTCTCTCTCTCTCTCTGTCAAATAAATAATAATAATAATAATAATAAAAAACAACTATATCATCTATGTATCTATCCATCATCTATGTATCCATCCATCTATCCTATCTATCTACCATCTATCTATGTACCTATCTATCCATCCATCCATTCTATCATCTATCTATCTATCTATCTATCTATCTATCACCTATCCATCCATCCATCCACCATGCCTATCCATCCATCATCTATCTATCCATCCATCAAATCTATCTATCCACCCATTTATGTGTCCACCATATCTATCTATCATCATCTATCTATCTATCACCTATCCATCCATCATGTGTATCCATCTATCATCCATCCATCCATCCATCCATCCATCCATCCATCATGCCTATCCATCCATCATCTATCTATCCATCCATCATATCCATCTATCCATCCATCCATCCATCTATCCCTCCATCCATCCATCATATCTACCTATCATCTATCTATCCATCCATCATATCCATCCATCCATCCATCCATCATATCTACCTATCATCTATCTATACATCCATCATATCTATCTATCCACCCATCCATCTGTCCACCATATCTATCTATCTATCATCTATCTATCACCTATTCATTCTATCATCTATCATGTATCTTCTCTTGTATCTGTCTGTCTGCCTGCCCAGCTATCTACTGATTTATCCATCTATTTTCTCTACATCAATATTTAAACATATTGGATGTGCTCATGTCACATGTATATATATATGGGTGTGTGCATGCATGTATTTATAGCTAAATTTAAAAATGCTGGCACAAGGGTACCTGGATGGCTTAGTCAGTTAACTTGGTTTCAGCTCAGGTCATGATTTTGGGGTCCTGGGATCGAGCCCCGAGTTGGGCTCCCTGCTCAGTGAGGAGTCTGTATCCCTCTCCCTCCCCCTGCTCTCTCTCTTTCTCAAATAAATAAATAAATCTTCTTAAAAATAATTTCAAAAAATTTTTAAAAATCTTGGCTCAGAATATTTTTTTAAAGAATTTTTATTTTTAAGTAATCTTCATACCCAATATGGAGCTTGAACTCACAACCCCAAGATTAAGAGTCACATGCTCAGGGGACGTGGGTGGTGTAGTCTGTTCAGCATCTGACTCTTGATTTTGGCTCAGGTCATGACCTCATGGTCCTGGGATAAAGCCCTACATTGAGCTCTATGCTCTGTATGGAGTCTCCTTGGGATTCTGTCTTCTCCCTTTACCCCTGCTCCCAATCATGCTCTTTATCTCTAAGATTAATAAATAAAATCTTTAAAAAGGTAAATAATTTTAAAAAGGAGATGGCAGTTGTGATTTATAATTTCACATTTCCTGTATACCTTGCCCTCTGCTGATTTTCTGCCCCTTGGTGCTTCTGTGGGCTCACCCAAGGGAGAACCTCGAAAACTTTGTAGACTTGGGCAGTACTGGGGCAGGATGATTTTCCCACAGTGGGACTGTCCTGTGCATGACAAGATGATGAACAGCATCCCAGGTCTCCATCCACCAGGTGACAGATGAGATCAGCACAGAGTCTCCACCACCGTCAGCATCCCATGTGGGCAAGGTCATCCAAGTTGGTTACTGCTATTGTGCCTTAAGCTGAATTGCACGTTCCTTGTTGTTTCAGACATGTAAACCCACACATTGCTCTTAACTTCCCCCCCTTCTGGTTGATGAACATGAATTTGCTTTCTTGCAAACTATTTGTCTCACTCATTTGGTCCAAGGATCCTAAGCTTTAGCAAAGCTTGATGTATTCAATTTCTAAAAACTATCTGGAAGCAGAAAACTCACTTTGCATTCACAGGCTCACATGATGTCTCTACGGCGTGTCTAAAAAATAATTAGGACATACGGGCGCCTGGGTGGCTACTCGGGTTAAGCCTCTGCCTTTGGCTCATGTCATGATATTAGGGTCTTGGGACCGAGCCCCGTATGGGGTTCTCTGCTCAGCAGGGAGCCTGCTTCTCCCTTTCCCTCTGCCTCTCCCCTGCAATTGTGCTAGCTGTCTCTATCAAATAAATAAATAAAAATTCTTAAAAAAAAAAAAGTAATTAGGACATTCCCCTTCCCATTATTGTGTATGTGGTGGGGAGTGGGAAGGTCTTTCCTGCTGTTTCAGCCCCGTATACACATACATGTGATGTCTGTGAAAATTCCTCATTGCATAGAGTCCAGAAACATTGATCACTGGAAACCTAAGAAGAATATGTCCCGCACAAAAGGGGACATGTTTCCTTGTTACCAGACTCCATAAGGAGTTAGTGAAACATAGGAACCTCTCTCTCTGTATCCAAAAATTAATCTCAGGTGTTGATCTAGAAGAGGAATTTCTCAAGCCACCATTGAAAAGTAGTCTCATGGGGTCTATCAACTACCAAGGATCGAGATTATATCTTTGTTTGTCCTTTTACGAACAACAGCTTCCTTCTTGGTGATTTCTGAATGAAATTAGACTTTCTGAAAGAAGAGAGCCAACTCATTACAGATATTTGTGGCACAGAAAAAGTAATACTTAAAATATCCATGATCCTCTTCTGGGCTGAAATAATGAATTTGGGGAAATACATAGTAACGTGCCTAGAGAGTAGGCCTTGTGACCTGATGACGTGAGATGATTAATACATTTGACCCTGGAGTGAGTGTGGATTAGGGCCAATGACCCCCTGCACAGTCGAAAACCCAGGCGTCAATTTTGAGTCCCCAAACACTTAACTACTGAGAGCTTCCTGTTGACCAGAAACCCGACTGATAACAAAGCTAATTAACCTGCATTTTCTGGGTCCTGTGTATTCCACACTGGATTCTTAGAATAAACTTCACGAGAGAAGAGAAAATATGAAGAAACCAATGAGGGAAAAAAAAAAATGTAGTCCTGCACTGTATGTATCAGAAAAAAATCTGCATTATCAGGAGGGCATCAGGCATACAGTCCAACCCCTCCATGTTCAAGGTCATCGGTAAAGACAAAGCGCGATTTGGACGGGACCCTTTGCATCTGATGGAGAATATTTTATCAGTCAATTTTTACCAACCCACTTGCATTTGGTTAAGGGTTCCTGGCTAGTTTTTTTAAACTTTTTTTTTTTTTTTAATTTAAACTCACCTAACATAGACTGTATTATCAGTTCAATGTTTCATCTTGCACATAACACCCAGTGTTCCTTCTTAATGTTCTTCCCTCAGTCACGCTGTTCCATCATCCACCTCCCCTCCAGCAACGCTGTTTCCTATTTAAGGGTCTTTTATAATTCATCCCCCTCTCTGGTTTCATCCTTCCATATTTTTTCCTCTCTTCGCCTATGATGAAACCTTGCCGTTTGCCAAGACGTGCATGGAACTAGAGGGTATTATGCTGAGTGAAATAAGTCCATCAGAAAAAGACCATTATCATCAGCTCTCACTGATATGCAGAAATTTAAGACACAAAACAGAGGACCATGGCTCATTTTTCTTACCGTAATTATTAGACCCTTATACATTCAGAGGACACACGTTTCAACCCTTTTTAACATAGCGTCCTTGAGAGAGCTATGAAATAAATGGGATATTCTGCTACTTCAAAGCCTCTTTTCGTTGTAACAATTGCCAACCTAATCTGGCTTTAAGTGAACGACATGTAGGAATCCCTTTAGATGCATCATTTTTTTCAATAGATATTCATGGTAGGTGGTATTTTTCATCTTCTCACATTCTTGATCCAAAATTTTGGAAACACCTTTTGAATGTCACATTTAATACCCTAATTATTACAGTGCTCTAATGTGGTGTTTCTTGACCACTTTTACAGTTAAAATATAATGAAAATGAGAAACTATGGCATTAAATAGTAAAATATGATATTACCTATCATAATCATAAAATACATTCATAATCATTCCAAGCGTGTTTACAGCAATGCCATTCAGTCAGTACCACTGCCCACTCTTCCGCCTCGAAGGCAAATATATTTTATAAAAAGTGAATTATTGGATAACCTTCCCTTAGTTATGCTCAAAAGAGTTTAATGAAAGGTCTGTAATGGTTATGTCTCTATGTTGTCTACTTTCTGAGTTTGTATATATAATCAATAAATAATCCTGCTTAGGCCATTTATTTCGCCAGATAAAGCTGGATTTGATTAATTATTGCGTACAAAGAGACATCCACTGCCCTGGGGGTTTACGTGCAGTCCAAATGGAATTAACTGATTGACTTTCCCTGTCACTAATCTTTGGGGAGAGTCCTTGTTGGATTGTATTAACTTTACCACTGTCTTTGTTTTATCTGAGCTGCTTCTCCTTGGAATATTTATCATATAGCAAAGCGTTGTTTCTAATGGAGAAATGAGCAGGGATTTGCAAAAAATGATATGGTGCAAAATAGTATTTCTGCAGAAGAAAAAAATATGTAGAAACGAAGAGTGACTTCAAACTAAGTGAAAGGGATTTTTTTTCCACTTAATAAAACCTACTTGGGGCACCTGGGTGGCTCAGAGGGTTAAGCCTCTGCCTTCGGCTCAGGGCATGATCTTGGGGTCCTGGGATCGAGCCCCACATCGGGCTCTCTGCTCCGCAGGGACCCTGCTTCCTCCTCTCTCTCTGCCTGCCTCTCTGCCTACTTGTGATCTCTGTCAAATAAATAAATAAAATCTTTAAAAAAAAAAAAACTACTTATTAGTGGCAGGCTAGTTAGAGTGCATGTCCTGGATGTATGTGTATTTTTTTTTTTTAATTTTTTAATGAAAAACTAGGGGCACTTGGGTGACTCAGTAGGTTAAAGCCTCTGACTTTGGCTCAGGTCAAGATCTCAGGGTCCTGGGATGGAGCGACATTGAGCTCTCTGCTCAGCGGGGAGCTTGCTTCTCTCTCTCTCTCTGCCTGCTTCTCTGCCTACTTGTGATCTGTCTCTCTGTCAAGTAAATAAATAAAATCTTGAAAAAAAGAAACAAAACTACTTATTAGCAGCAGGCTAGTTAGAGTGCATGTCCTGAATGTAATGTGTTTTTTTTTTTTCTTTTTTTTAATGAAAAACCAGGGGTGCTTGGGTGGCTCAGTAGGTTAAAGCCTCTGACTTTGGCTCAGGTCAAGTTCCCAGGGTCCTGGGATCAAGCCCTGCATCAGCCTCTCTGCTCTGCAGGGAGCCTGCTTCCTCCTCTCTCTCTGCCTGCCTCTCTGCCTACTTGTGATCTCTGTCTGTCCAATAAATAAATAAAATCTTTTAAAAAAATAAAAAATAAAATGAAAAACTAAGTCAAATTTAAAAAAAATGTATCTGCAAAACATCAAACTCAGCTTTCAGGCTCTCTATTAATAAAAGCAATTTGGATGGTGAAAATTATTATATTATGCATTTACATGGTCATAGAGCACCTGAAAAAAAACGTGTAGCATTCTAAATAGCTTACAGAGATTTTTAAAAAAGTGGGTAATTCAGCTCTATGTTATATATTATCTACTGTTCATACATGTTCTGCCCTCCGAAATTCAAGACATTCAAACACAGACTGTCCCTGTGATCTATTGGTCTGAAAACCTTATAAAGCATGGATGGCTGTGATAATTTGCCTCTTTTCTTTTTACAGTCTTTTCTGTTTTTTTTCTGCAGTAATTTGTTCAGGAGTATCACAGAGTGCAATGAATATGCCTACATATACATCCAATTATTTAAAATCCAGAGATGTCGTTCTAGAAGTGAATTGGCCCTTAATCGTCAGAGACAGGACACAGGTTCATGAGTTTCCTTCCTGCTCCGTGTCGTAGGGGAGGGTTTCTCTTTCCCTTTCCGATTCGGGTTTCTCCTTGTGAACACTGTGGACCAGGCCGTAGACTATTCTTCACAAACAAGATAATTATAATACAATCTGCTTATATCACATAATAGATTAAATTATAGCCATAATTATTTACATATTATCTATACCTATATCTATATCATTATCTACATCTATACAGTCAGGAGTGCAACCTGTAGGTTCAGTGAACACTAGGGAAGGAATCCGAGGTATATTTCATTCCTGGAAGTTCGGCCGCAGTAGGCAGATTTACCCTGAATGAATTTACTAAGGATTGCGATTGAGGACCTACATCCCCAGTTTTCAAGTGTGGATTCAGTGGAAATACAGAGCTACTGCAGAAACTTTATTTTATTTTGTTTTATTTTATTTTATTTTATTCATTTATTTGAGACAGAGCATGAGCAGGGAGGGGAGGCAGAGGGAGAAGCAGGCTCCCCACTGAGCAGAGACCCTCATGCGGGACTCGATCCCAGCACCCTGAGATCATGACCTGACCCAAAGGTAGACTGGGCCTCCCAGGTGTCCCAGCAAAAACTTTTGAAAACCCTTAACGTGTGAGTTAAGTGGGAACCTGAGGTTGTTTGAATAAAACAGTAGGAACATTTTTTTTTTTTTTTATTTAAAGATTTTATTTATTTATTTATTTGACAGAGAGACAGAGAGATCACAAGTAGGCAGAGAGGCAGACAGAGAGAGGACGAAGCAGGCTCCCCGCTGAGCAGAGAGCCCGATGCGGGGCTCGATCCCAGGACCCTGAGATCATGACCTGAGCCTACAGCAGCAGCCTAATCCACAGAGCCACCCAGGCGCCCCCACATATAACCTTTTAAGACCCCTGCGGATCAGGTTCCAACCCTCCACTCTCCCTGCAGAGTTTCCAAACCTGCCTCACTGGCAGTCAGGGAAGGAAAGTCTGGTTGCTGGTGGGGTTCGGGTCCCGCTGTTAGAAATCCAGGTGGACAATGACAGGGTCTCATGGCAGACAGATACCATAAAGGAAAGTACAGACTCTGGGGGAAAATGCCGTGCATTTAAATCACAGAGCACGGAGTTCAATGCCCTTAGAAAGCATTTAAAGGAGGCCTGGGTGGCTCAGTCGGTTAAACGTCTGCCCTGGGCTCAGGTCATGATCCCAGGGTTCTGGGATCAGAGTCCAGCATAGGAATCCTTGTTCAGTGGGGAGCCTGCGTCTCCCTCTCCCTTTGCTGCTCCTCTTGCTTGTGCTCGCTCTCTCTCTCTGTCAAATAAATTAAAAAATATATATATTTATTTTTTAAAAAGAAAGCATTGAAAAACAACTCTTATAATCAAGATCGTGCTGTAGACCTTACAGGTAAATGAACTAGATCGTGCTGTAGACCCTACGGGTAAATAAACTAGACAGGTCCTATCAGGGGACTCGGACTCGAGTTAGGGAAGAATTTATATAGTAGTGCCTTTACTGGAGGGGGGCCTTTGGCGTGCTGGGCATCTGTGGGATGCCATGGCACGGAGCTCAAAGGAAGTTGGAGAAGGACTCACTGAGCAGTGATGTCTCAAGTGAGAGCTAGACATGGAGAGTGCTTCCACAGGCAAGACAAGCAAACAGAAGGGGAACTTTCAGAAATTTTAGAATTCCACAAACACACAAGGGGGGACCCTCCTCCTGAGCTAAACGGATGTATCCATCCCTAAGGGCATAACCACTGTATCACCTTCCGATCATCTATAACTTACTTTCTATGTCTTGTTTTGCATATAGCCTTGCAATCGTGGAGTCACTGAACATACAGAGTCTGGCTATGCCTTTGAAAATGAGTTCATCCAAGCCTCAAGAATTTGCCAAAAAATAACAGATCAAAGTGGTTAAAGGTGCTGCGTAATTGCATTTTGAATGTGCCTCTGCTATTTGGGCTAAGTTAATTTTTTCACGGATTATTTATATTTTTTATTATACTAATTCCATCTTTTTTTTTTTTTTTTTTTTTACGATTTTATTTATTTGACAGACAGAGACCACAAGCAGGCAGAGAGGCAGGCAAAGAGAGAGGGGGAAGCAGGCTCCCTGCTGAGCAGAGACCCCGATGCGGGGCTCGATCCCAGGACCCTGAGATCATGACCTGAACCCAAGGCAGAGGCTTAACCCACTGAGCCACCCAGGCACCCCAATATACTAACTTCACCTTTAATGCACAAATTAAAGGTGGAAAGCCAAGGTTCTGCAGTCGTTTAAAAGGAAGACCATGACAGAGGAGGCTATGATTGGGGGGGTAGAAAGAAGAGCTTTTTCAAAATTTACCAGATATTTCTAGTAATAACTGAAAAAAATAAAATTTATTTTATGTTCTTAGGGAAGTCCAAGCAATGACTAAATCTTAAATCAAAAACAGCTTTCTATGGGCACCTGGGTGGCTCAGTTGGTTAAGTGTCTACCTTCAGCTCAGATCATGATCCTAGGGTCCGGGAGCTGAGCCTGGAAATCGGGCTCCTTGTTCAGCTGCAAACCTGCTTCTCCTCTCTCTACCCCCGCCCCTGCTTGTGCTTTCTTTCTCTCTTTGTCAAATAAATAAATAAAATCTCAAAAAAATAAATAAATAAAGAGCAGCTTTCTATAAAATCACAGGTATAAAAAAAACAACAACAACAAAGAAGAAGAAACAATTATAGAAATGTGAACTATGATTGGTAATTATTTCTTCTTCCACAAAGAGGGAATTGAAAATGATCCTAAGTTCGACCTCTTTATAAAAGAAAGGACATCTGGGCGCCTGGGTGGCTCAGTGGGTTAAGCCACTGCCTTCGGCTCAGGTCATGATCTCAGGGTCCTGGGATCGAGTCCCGCATCGGGCTCTCTGCTCAGCAGGGAGCCTGCTTCCCCCTCTCTCTGCCTGCCTCTCTGTCTACTTGTGATCTCTCTCTCTCTCTGTCAAATAAATGAATAAAATCTTTAAAAAAAAAAAAAAGAAAGGACATTTGTCTCTATATATGTCAAAAAGAGAAAAGTGATTTTGAAAATGTGGGAAAAATAAGAAGAGGCAGGAACACCAAGGCAGAGTCTTTGGGGAATATTAGGATTTTTAAGATTGAATTTTCAGCCAGACAGAGGAGGTAAGAGAGTGAGAATTAAAATACAGAAATACAGAGGTAGAATGAGCAGGGAGGGAGTTGGACAGGAAGATCTTTAATAAATAGTTATGACACTGAAGATTTCAAAAGACCGAGGACATCAAAATAGGCACAGACAAGAGTGAGAAACGCATTTCACGGAAAGAAAACGACCAACACACATGGAGAACCAGAAGACAGAAGTGGAATGCCCTTGTACATCTCAGAAAACGTCATTTTTACCTTAGAATTTTATATGCAATCAACCAAGGATAGGTCAACAGGAGACGCAGTGAGTGACTAAGAAACTTTACTGCCCACATCTGTTGATGATAAAATTTTACTCCCGCACGCACCTGCCTCAAAATGACATTTTCCAACCAACCATTGCCCATCAATGTTATAGTTTCATTTCTCTAAATCGTGTGGGTGCTCTTGACTTTTGTTTTTAGGCTTACATAAAAGGTAAAACAGACGCATATATTTGTAGAATGCAATGACAATGATAGAAATTAAAAAAAAAAAAAGATTAAATTACTTATTTATCCCCACCAGAAATGGAAAAAACCTAAATGTCCCTACGATTCATTTGTTTTACATTTTGAAGAATAAACAGATGAGGAATAAAGTAGTTGAGTCAATTGTTCAAATTTTATTAGATTCACATTATAAAAGTCAGCATTAGAAAACTTAAAAAGTAATATGTAAATAAAGATGGAATAAATGGAAATGGAATATGTTTCAATTTTTTAAACATTTTACATGTTGATATTTACATCATTTTAAAACCGTTTTCAAATATCTTTTTTTTTATGTTTAAAGGTTTTATTTATTTATTTAACTGACAGAGATCACAAGCAGGCAGAGAGAGAGAGGAGGAAGCAGGCTTCCCACCGAACAGGGAGTCCGATGCGGGGCTTGATCCCAGGACCCTGAGATCATGACCTGAACTGAAGGCAGAGGCTTAACCAACAGAAAGAAAAAAAAAAAATCAAATTTCTCAAATATCTTCTTCTACTTTATGGCTGTATTTTCCTTACTTCCATGATAGTTGTTTAAAAAAGTTCTTGTTTTTTTTTTAAAGATTTTATTTATTTATTTGACAGACCGAGATTACAAGTAGGCAGAGAGACAGGCAGAGAGAGAGAGGAGGAAGCAGGCTCCCTGCTGAGCAGAGAGCCAGATATGGGACTCGATCCAGGACCCTGAGATCATGACCTGAGCTGAAGGCAGAGGCTTAACCCACTGAGCCACCCAGGCACCCTTTTTAAAGAAAGTTCTTAATTTTTTTTTTTTTTTTAAGTCATCACTCCCTGCAAAGTGGGGCTCAAACTCACAACGTTAGATCAAGAGTCCCATGTTCTACAGACTGAGCCAGCCAGGCACCTCTGAAATTTCTTGCCTTTAATGCAATTCAGTGTGTCCGTGTTACCTTTTGTGATGCGTAGAGTTCAAGTGATTCTTTCAATGAAAGAACAAAGAAGGTCCACCATTTTGAAGAGCAAGTGGTTCATTTCCGTTTAATTAGAAGAGTCAAAACTGGGAAAAATGTCAGGTATCTTAAAATGGAGCCGTGATTTTTGTGTATTCCTTTATTTATTTACTTTTAAACGTTTACTTATTTCAGTCATTGGCTCAGCCCACGTGGGGCTCAAACTTACCACTCCAAGATCAAGAGCCACTCCCTCTTCTGGCTGAGCCAGCCACGGGCTCCAAAATAGACCATTGACTTAAAGCATCGTAGAATGTTCAGGGGCACCTGGATGGCTCAGTGGGTTAAGCCTCTGCCTTCGGCTCAGGTCATGATCTCAGGGTCCTGGAATGGAGCCCCACATCAGGCTCTCTGCTCAGCAAGGAGCCTGCTTCCGCCTCTCTCTCTGCCTGCCTCTGCCTCCTTGTGATCTCTGTCTGTCAAATAAATAAATAAAATCTTAAAAAATAAAACCACTGTAGGATGTTCAAATCAAATTATAGTAATTGAAAATAGTGTTGGTGGCCCCTGATTGGCTTAGTCAGTAGAACTTTCAACTGTTGACTTCAGGGTTGTGAATTTGAGCCCCATGTTGGGTGTAGAGATTATTAAAAAAAAAAAATAGTGTAAATATTGACTGAGACAGAAATATATTGTGTAGAAGGGAAGGTGTATAATGGTTGTATCACATATTTATTCTATATTAACTCATATAGGTTTTGCACATCAAACTATGTGAGAAAGATATTTGACTGTTTTTATTCTGTTTTCCTAATGAACATATATATCACTTTCATAATACAAAATGTGGCAAAGATTAAACTAGGGAAAATAAACATACAACAGAAATGGAAACTATTTCCCAGCATGGATTCTGGGAAAACCACCACATCAACTCACTTTAATGGACTCTAAACTTATTTACGACTTCACACGTAAAACTTGCCAGATGAACTTACCTAATCAACTCTGAGATCATAAAGTTTACAGGAGGAATAATTAAATGCCAGATTGAACCAAGACTAACCTTCACTGCCCAGGGGAATGTAGAGCGAGGAAAAGGAAAAGAGAATATAGCTGTATTGAGAGTAAAAAGCAAATCACAGGGCACATATTTTGTTCCCAACATCACAGAAAAAAATATAAACAGGCAGAAACTCTTGCACTACCTGGTATAAAATACCATATGCTATATTTTCTGAAAAATAACTGTAAAAATGTAATAGCAGTCAACAATTAATCCAACTTTTCCAAAGTCGATAGGAAGTTTCATGCTTTACTACTTTAAATTTAAAATATTCGTTCAGAAACATCCCACATTTATATGAATATATGTGGGTTCCAAAAAATTAGGTAAGTCACTTTTAGCAATGATATAAATCAACCAGGGACATGGTATAAAAAAATTAAAGTGAACAGTAATGATTTTTATTTGTTTATATACCAAATCTAACCATCTCCTTTGAGAGAGAATATTTAAATTTATGACCATGTCGTGCCCTATATTGTCTCTGCATTATTTATGATTACTTAAAAAAATCATAAATCAAAATCAAAATCATTTTTATGTAATTAAAAAAAAATTAAGTAAACTCCATACCCAATGTGGGGCTTGAACCCACAGCCCCAAGATCGAGAGTCACAAAGCTCTACTGACTCACCCAGTCATTCAACATAAATATATATCAAATGTGATTTATAAATCAATGTGCAAAAGAAAATAATGTTGGAATTCCTATAAAACAAAATGCAAGCGTTGTAATACCTTCCGATATTTGAGGGGGAAAAAAAAAATTGCATGGATAATTGTTTGGTGACCACATCATGACCACATCAACGGATGGCCACTTGGTTGGTTAGGAATTCACAAAGATTAATAGGTTTCTCATGACAGAGTAACCAGAGGCAACCAATGTCATAGCAAGGTCAGAAATAATAGTAAAAAAAGAGTCACAATTTTTGGAAAGCAGTACTTTCCCTGCATTAAAATCTGTGACCAAATCAAATTCTCATGTCTACCGGACTTTTGTGGAAAATTGGACGCCGAGCTCCCAGTTTTGCTTTGGGAATAGAAGAATTCATCACTTTTTGTTGCCATATAATCCTGATATTAAAAAACTACAAAATCAGGGGCACCTGGGTGGCTCAGTGGGTTAAAGCCTCTGCCTTCGGCTCAGGTCATGATCTCAGGGTCCTGGGATCGGGCTCTCTGCTCAGCAGGGAGCCTGCTTCCCCCTCTCTGCCTACTTGTGATCTCTCTCTGTCAAATATATAAATAAAATCTTTAAAAACAAAAAAACAAAAGAAAAACTACAAAATCAAATATAATGTGCCCCAGACCTATGACTTCCATTAGAAATGGGGCATTTTCACAGCTCTTGGATGACAAGCGTGATAGCAGAGTTTTCTTTAATTAGTAGGCTCGGGTCCCCAACAATGAGTCGGGCTCTTTAGATTGGGTGTCACGTGCAGGTCACAAACTTAGTTTTTCTTCTCCTTTAGCGACATCCCGGTTCTTACCACGATATGCACCGTGATTCTTTGTCAACAGCATCGTTACTCCGTTTATATTCTTGTCCTCGAGACAGATTCCACCAATCTAATTTTTCCCTGAAGTGTTTTTTTTATCAGTAGCTTTACTGTGAAAACTCAGTAGTTACACAACAGGGATATATAAAGCTCAAATTCAGACATAAAAGTGGATGAACTGTTTCCACGGTTAATTTTTTTTTTTTTAAAGTTAATGAAACTTAATATTTTGTACGAACAAATGCAACAATGCAAGTTTTAACAAAGTGTGGGCATCTGGGTGGCTCAGTGGGTTAAGCCTCTGCCTTCAGTTCAGGTGGTGATCTCTGGGTCCTGGGATCCAGCCCTACATGGCAGGGGGGGTCCCTCCTCAGTGGGAAGCCTGCTTCTCCCTTTCCCTCTGCTTCTGCTCTGTCTCTCACTTTTTCTCTCTTAAGTGAATCAAATCTTAAAAAAAAAAAAAAGAAGTTTTAACAAAGCAGATTTAAAATGAATCTTGTACTAAACTCAAGTAAGTGAAAATCATAGACAATATACCACGAATTCAGAATAAAACCTTTTCTATAATGTGCATTTATTTTAGTATGTTAGCCCACATATTTAAAATCTCAGTGAACTTTTAAAGCAGTTGTACACCGAATGATCTGTTAAAGATTCCATTGCTCATTCTGGGCTTTAATATCTATATTTAAACATTTACTATGTGAACAGTAGGCTTGGTTCCCCAACAATGGGGAAATCTTCAAATTTACCTCTGGTTTCAAAATCAAAGTTAAAGCAGGGTTTCTATAAAAAGGGATATCAACGATAAAGTATAATGGAAATGAAAAGTACTATATGTTGGTAAGACATTGTCATAAATAAAAAAAAATATGGAGAATTTACACCATTGGGTGACTATTTCAATATTTCAGCAGTGTGTTATCAATGCAGAAAATGACACTGGTTGGTGGAAAATAATGGCGCACTGAGGCAAAGATCCAGACATATATTGTCACTCATTGAATGACAAAGGTGGCACCATAGAGAGAAGCAAAGACAGAATCTTTGAATATAGAGAGCAAAAAATAGAATATGGAGCTCCATCTCATACCAGGCACAGAAATCAATCTGGATTATATTGTAGATCTCAGCGTGAAAGGTAGCACAGAAGCGAGATTTTGACTTTGACGGTTTTCAACTAATAATCATGAGAGAGAAACAGGCTTGTTATTCAACCAAAATCTTGCTGGAAACCACCCTCCTCCCCCCCCCCACAACGCTTCTCCAGCCAACAATTTTTATATATATTGTATGTGTGCTAGCACGTTTGATTACTTTGTTAACAAAACAAGGAACCTGATTTATACGCATGCATGTACAGTGTATTCAATAAGAGCTACAATTTGTTCCTGATGTATTTTTCTTGATATATTTTTCTCTACTTTGTATGGTAATTTTTAGGGTATAACACAGAATGAGGAATTTATTAATCTAATTGGAGGTAAGAGGAGAAAGAGAATGTCATTGAAAGAAATATTATATAAAAAGAAGCAGTGGGGCGCCTGGGTGGCTCAGTCAGTTAAGCCGCTGCCTTCGGCTCAGGTCCTGATCTCAGGGTCCTGGGATCGAGTCCTGCTTTAGGGTCTCTGCTCAGTGGATACTCTGCTTCTCCTTCTCCCTCTGCCTGCCACTCTGCTTACTTGTGTTCTCTCTCTATCAAATAAATAAATAATCTTAAACAAAAAAAAAGCAGCACTTACTCTTCTTAAACTCTTCTACTGATGTTTACATTTAATAATTAAATTTGTTATTCTTGAAAAAAAAATCTGTCTTATTGGATGAAGTAATGAGAAAAAGGGTAATATTTCTAGAAAAACAAGTATATGCACATACAAAAGACAAAATCCTGACAGTTATTTTGCCTTTTTTTTTGCAATTATGTAAACAACTATTTATCGTAATAGACTGTTGAGCTATAAGTAGATCTATAAGTAGTACTGTCTATCAATAATAGCTGTCGATAGTCTGTGTTCATATTATTACAGAAATATTTAAAAGTGAAATTTCAAAAGATGGGTTAAAATGCAGAAAAGACTCAGTTATGAAAAACATTAGAATTCTGGAAAGTTGATTGAAGAAATTATATCATGTTCCATATAAAAAGCTAAAGATCTAAACATACAGGAATCATTAGGAAAACCAAAAATAAATGGTCTTACAGGCGCACCTGGGTGGCTCAGTCATTAAGCATCTGTCTTTGGCTCAGGTCATGATCCCAGGGTCCGAAGATCCAGCCCCATGTTGGGTTCCTTGTTTGGCAGGAAGCCTGTTTCTCCCTCTCCCACTCCCCCTGCTTATGTTTCCTCTCTTGCTGTGTTTCTCTCTGTCAAATAAATAAATAAAATCTTAAGAAGAAGAAGAAGAAGAAGAAGAAAAAGAAGAAGAAGAAGAAGAAGAAGAAGAAGAAGAAGAAGAAGAAGAAGAAGAAGAAGAAGAAGGAGAAATCGTCTTACACACTTCTGATTTAAATTAAAGAACATTATATATGGAATTATATCAAAGACAATATCTCAAGGGACCATACTGGAATTGTAAAAAAAAAAAGCTTTTTTCTGGATTCAAGAAGGTGAGAATTAAGAATTCCTATTGGGAACGCTTGGGTGACTCAGCTGGTTAAGTGACTGCTTTCAGCTCAGGTCATGATCCTAGGTTCCTGGGGTAGAGTCTGGCATCTGTAGTCCCTACTGAGTAGGGAGCCTGCTTTTCCCTCTCCCTCTGTCTGCCTCTCCCCCTTCTTGTGCTTGCGCACTCTCTCTCTCTGTTAAATAAATAAAAATCTAAAACAAAACAAAACAAACAAATGAACAAAAAACAATGAAATTTCCTCTTAAAAGAAAAAAGAAAAAAAAAAAAGAATCCCTATCAGGATTTGGGGGAAAAAAACCCCTCACGTTCTATATTTATTCAAAAATATATAAAAGGAAGAGGAAAAAAAGCGCACCAAAAGTAGGACATGGAGAAAAGTCTGAATAAAATACAGGTAAAAATATCCTGCGACATGCCCTGTATGAAAAAAAAAAAAGACACATCTAAAATATCAGGACCCCAAAGGTTTATATAAATGTAGTAGAGTGCTAATGGCCAACCAGGGCAAAACTAGTATAACTACATTAATATCAGTTAAATAACTTTAAGATAAAGGGTGTAGCTGTTACTGGAATGATGTAAAATGATGTTTTATGTGGAATTTAAACTTGCATGCAACAAACAATACTGCTACAAAATAGGATGGTAAAAAAAAAAAAAAAAAAGAAAGAAAGAAAGAAAGAAAATCTCCATGGAAATGTAGGCAAAGCAATCAACATAGTCAGACTCTCCTTTATTATGAGGCCAATTGGAAAAAAAGAGACAAAATAAACCCATCTTTATTCACGAGCCTTGTCTAGTTGATGGCTATAACGCCGTAAGTATAATTTGCAGCAAGCAGAGAGATACGATTTTTAAAATTGTGAATTAGGTCGCACAGCAAGTCTCAACAGACACCTGAATACAAGTATCTTCCCAAGCATATCGATTAGAAACAAATATAAATTTGAGTGAATGAAAGAAAGAATTAATAAAATATTATTAATAAATTATAAATTAATAAAATATTAACTAAATAAACACCTGCCTGGGATTTCAAAATACAGCTGCTACAATAAAATGAATCAGGTAAGACATTAAAATGGAAATTAAAAAATCTACAGAAATGAATACTAGTAAAACTGCATTAAAACCTGTTTCAGTACTTTGAGAAGAAATGGTGACATTCCAGATTTAACAAATATAAAAGGGCTGAAAATCAGTTACCTTCTCTACAAGTCAAGAAGTTGGGAAAGCTAAGAGAAAGATACCCAAATAAAGAAAAATTTAATAAGAAACTTAAGAGCCCAATTCATTAAATTGAAATAATTTTTGGCCTGATAATTAAACAGAATTTCCAAAGGCTCTGAGATATTCTGCACATTCAAGAAAATCATCAAATATACATAAAATATCTATATAATACTTTATTTATATATAATCTATAATAATCTACAGTATTACTGTATAATATATGTGATCTACAGCATCTGATAAAAAATGTAAGATAAAGGACCCCGTGCAACATGGTTAAATATTAACAAGCATTTCATAGAGTTAGTGTGTACGGTGATATGGGGAAGAAAGACAAAAGAAAAATTAAATTTCCATACTACCTCCAGCCCCTGACAAGTCCTTGAAGCAGGAAGAGTGACATTCCTCTATGGACTCAGTGGCCTTGATGTTCATACATTTTTAAGGGCCAAAATCAATCTTAGCCCAATACCCAGGACCCTGTAAGTTTTCTTTAACATATAAGAATTATTTGGAAACTTCCTTTATCTCTAAATCCCAAGATAGGTGCTGGCAATCATCTCCAGGCATCGGACCACCAGTAGACATCCGAAGGTTCTCATGACTCAAGTATTATGAGACGGTAATAAATGACCTTTTCCCAACAGCAGCCAGCCTCTCAAGGTCCTGGAAACCTTGCTTCCCAAATTCCTTAGACTCTCACGCTCTCCCTGACCCCTTCCCAACTTGAAAGTATATAATGGGCCCCTCCTCCTTTTGTCCATGAGTCCTGTTGATAAAGTTCTAGAACCTAGGTGAGGTTCGGTGGGCTGAGGTCCAGAGCTGATGACCAAGAAAGAATTCTTGAGACATCTTTGGTGCAAAATGGTGGTTTATTAAAGCACAGGGACAGGACCCATGGGCAGGAAGAGCTGCTGCCCCGTTATCCTGAGGAGTGGCTGATTATATACACAGGAGTTGGGTAGGTGAGAACAAATGGGGTGATGTTAGTCTCTAAGGAATTTTGGAAGCAAGGTCTCCAGGACTTTGAGGGGCTAGCTATTGCTGGGAGAAAGGTTATTTATTACCAGTAGTAAAAATCTTCTCACGAGACCCTTTAGATGTATATCAATGGGCCATATGCTTGGGAATGATTCTCAACACTATCTTGGAGATCTAGAGATGAAGTTTTACATTTCTCCTATCAAGTGTCATTGTTAGCGAGAATTGGGTTTAGAAGAAATTTAACTTTATTTAGGGCTTGAGGGACTGAGTTATTTGCCTCTGGAAATTGTGCTATTGATAAGGTAACTTTTTTGTTGTAAATCTCTAGGACATTGGTAAACCAAGGGAGACTCCTGTCTTGTAGGATTGTGATCTCTGCAAGTTAACTATTTGTTTATCGTTTAGGGCAGTCAGGTGCCTGAGGAATGTCACACATATTACCGAGGGGAGCGGGTGGAGAGGGGGTGCAGGGTGCCAGCTTTTGCTTTGTCCTCAGCCAGCCTCCTGCTCCCTCATCACTGTCCCCGTGCTTTAATAAAAACACCCTTTTTGGGGCACCTGGGTGGCCCAGTTGATGAGGGATCAGGAGGCTGGCTGAGGACAAAGCAAAAGCTGGCGCCTTGCACCCCCTCTTCACCCTTTCCCCTCCATAAGTGTAGCATCCCTCAGGCAGCCCTGACTGCCAAGAACAATAAGCAAATAGTTAACTTGCAGAGCTCACAATCCTGCTAGACAGGAGTCTCCCTTGGCTTACAAATGTTCTAAATCTCACTAACAAAGACTATTGATAGCAGGATTGTGACACCCCACCAAAAAGTCTCCCAAAGATCTTAATGTTAATGGCTGGTCTAAAGACAACATTGATCCAGCAGCAAGGGCAAGGCCTCCGGCAGGCCTGGAACATCCTGGCACCTTGTAGGCCCTCTTTAGCATATGAAAACTCCACTGAAACCTCCCTTCCCCTCACCTTCCCCCAACAGCAGGGTACATAACCTGCCATCCCTCACAACCCGGGGCAGCAGCTCTTCCTGCCCACGGGTCCTGTCCCCGTGCTTTAATAAACCACCATTTTGCACCAAAGATGTCTCAAGAATTCTTTCTTGGTCATCGGCTCCGGACCTCAGCCCACCAAACCTCACCTAGGTTCTAGAACTTCATCACAGTCATTAGGCTTCTGCCTTCAGCTCAGGTCGTGCTCCCAGCATCCTGGCATTGAGCCCCACATCAGCCTTCCTGCTGAGCAGGAAGCCTACTTCTTTCTCCCTGTCCCACTCCCCCTGCTTGTGTTCCCTCTCTCGCTGTGTCTCTCTCTGTCAAATAAATAAAATCTTAAAAAACAAAACAAAACAGAACACCTTTTTGCACCAAAGGATTCTCAAGAATCCTTTCTTGGCCGCCGGCTTCAAACCCTAACATCTCTCCTATGTCACAGGGGAGCTAATTTGTTAAATTTAAAATAGTAAAGCATGAAACCTCTTTTGACTTGATAAAAGTTGGATTCGTTGTTGACTGACTTTAGATTTTTAAAGTTATTTATTTATTTATTTATTTTGAAAATAGAGCATGTGGCACTTTACACCCGGTAGTGGAATTTTGTACATTTAGTGGTAGATGATTTTAGTCCGTGGTGAGATTTCTCGAGTGTGTTCCCTACAAGTAACATAATCTTCACTACCAATAATAAAGGAGAAAACTTTCCTGGATAGCAGGACATCGCTGCCTGTCCCCTCGTATAAGGAGTTATTTTATATGCACCTTCACATATTTTAAGCAAGCATGTTTTGCCATTTTTTTTCCCCTTTAAATAACAAGCATTTGTCTGATTTGGCCTCATAGGGTTTGAAAAAGGGAGCTTTTTAGTACATACCAGTGATTTTTTTAAGAGTCCCCTGTTTGGCCTTCTGGAACTGAGCTCCTAAAACCCTTGGAATTTCCTGTGGTGGGAGCGTGAAAGGTGTCTTTTGTTAAGTTAATGAAGTGGCTTTGGGATGGGGGCTGGTTGCCAGGGGAACCAAGCACCTGCCCCGGGGGTTGCAGCTAGAAAGCTGAGCTCTGTGGAGGGGGAGGGGCTGCAGGGTGACTCGGTGGCCCAGGGCCAATAGCTAATGAATCACTCCTTGCTCTGTTATGAAGCTTCCCTAGAAACCAGGGAGGAGTGGTTTTCCAAGAGCTTAGGGGTTGGCAGACAGGAGGAGGTTTGGGGAGAGAAGTGCAGCGTTCTCCACACTTGGTCCTCTGTCTCTCATCGTCCCATGATCCTGAGTTACATCCTGTTCTCATCAACCGTGATCTAGTGAGTAACATGCTTCCTGAGCTCTGGAAACTGCTCTAGCAGATTAATGGGATCCCAGGAAGAGGAGGCCAGGGGCCGTCCTGTGTCTACAGGTCCTGGTTTAGCCGCATAGGTCATAACTCGGATTTGAGATCTGTACCTGAAGTGGGGTGGCGGGTAGTCTTGTAGGACTGAGCCCTGACCTCTGGCTGCAGACACTATCTCTGTGTAGATGTCTCAGAATGGAGTGGAATCGTGGGTGGTGGTGAAACCCTCTTCCCCATCATGGAATTGGTGACCAGAATCTCTTCCTGCCTCTTTCAGGAAGCCCTGTGCTACTTCCGCATCCTTTCCCCCTAGAGCTAGAGCGTTCAAACGTTGTGTGTCTTTGTTTTAGAACTTGGTGGGTTTCTCCAAAGTTGAGTTTGGAGATGTTGGTGGAGAACTGGATTTTAAAGAGAGAATGTGTTCTTAATAATCACGAAGACGCCGCCATCAGAATCCCATTGATAAACTATGCGGGCAAGCAGGTGGTTGTTGGTGTTGAAAGCATCCGTTGGTACCGTTGTGACTCGTGGCGAAATTACATGTCATTCTGGGCCACAGTTTCAGAGTTAATACAGCTAAACAAGTGCCCCCAGATTGAAATAGAAAATGAATAAATGGTGATCCATGCAGAGTGGCTTGGCGCTCAGATTCAATCTTGGAGCACTTAAACAATTTACTCGAGATTCAGCAACTCATTATGGAAAAGAAAATGTTCAGACGCGCCAAGATGGGGAATAAGAAAATGTTAAGTTCCTGCTTTCGGTCTTGAGTCATCTCAGTGAGAAACCGTGATTGGTTTTGTTTTTATATATAGACTATGTTTGCTAAGCTATTGCCAGTATTGCCCTATTATGTCGAGATATATATATATATCACAAAATGATACATAAAAACGTATTACTAGGCTCACATATCGATATGCTAATATGTTTATGCGTGAGCCTATGTAGAACGGAATTTTGGAACGTTACTTTATTCTCTATTGTACAAGTGATTGCAAGTAAAGTGTAAGTAAATTTAGCAAGGGAAATAATGTGTGCATTATTAGATTATTAGATGATTCACAGATCCAGCAGCAAGTGTAACAGAGATTTGCAAGACTATAAATTAATTACTGGAAGACTCCAGCGTTGGTGAAAACAATTGAGTTGGGCTGATGGGTTCTATAAGCACATATCCACCTTAATGCCAGCTTTTGACCTGAGGAATGACCCCACACACTAGTCCTTTGGAAATACTCATGGTCTACATGTTAAATCTCAAACAGGAGTTGTCCCCCATAAAGTTAAAAGCTGACTTGGGGGACATGCAGGCTATTCAACGAACACAAACTACACTAAGTAAGGAAATTGTAAAGTCCTTTCAAAGTGTCAGGGATTCATACGTTTCAAAGCAACTAGAGTATTGAGCTGGATCATGATTTTATTTTTGTTTTCATTTTTATTAATTTTATTAACATATAATGTATTATTTGCCTCATGGATACAGGTCCGTGAATTGTGAGGCTTACACACTTCACAGCACTCACTGTAGCAAGTACAGTGCTATGTCCCCCATGTCCATAACCCAACCACCCTATCCCTACCTAATTTTTGATGTTTTATCTCTGTCTCTTTCTCATTAGAGGACTTCTGTCTCTCCATATATGTATCTAGAGCCGATATAGATACAGATAAATACTTAGGACAGAAACATAGAAATGAAAGAGAACCCAATTACAGCCTCTTACCAGAAATTCATGAAAATCTCATTTTAGGACACATCAACTAACTGTTATGTTGGCTTGGTTTATTTTTATTATGGGTAGCTGTACTCTCCTCAATGATTTATTTTATATTTACCTGGTTCTGTTTTTATGTTTATCCAACTTATAAGGCCAAGAGGGCTCTGCTGATGTAGTCACAGCTTCTGGCAAATCTCTGATATTTTCATCGTGCGTGTGTGTGTGTGTGTGTGTATGTGTGTGTGATGTTAGGCACAGTACAGTATGTCATTACTTTTGATGTATATTTTCATCGTTCTTAATAGTTTTGCCTTCTGGTTGAATTACTTAAAGACACTTGAGAGGAGTAGTTGGCTAGAGTGAGAATTTTGGAGCTAAGCTGTCCCGAGGTCAAGGATTGGGTTAACTTTTCAACCTCTATAGCTCAGAGTGCAAAAATCTCTGAATTGATCAACTATTGTTGGCATCTTGGACAAATCCCCATGGTAGCAGTTTTAATCCCCCCCTTATTTAAATCTCAGGGAGCAGTAGTGACTATAAAACAAGATTCTAGCAAACAACTAAGCACTACAAAATCTAGGCTAGACCACCAAGTTATAATGACAGATGTTAGAAAGCATGTATTACTTTTTAGGTAAGAAATACTATATATAGCAATCGATTATTAGTATATAGCACTTAGAAAAATGTGGGAATAGACACAGACCATTACATTTTTTTTTAAAAGATTTTACTTATTTGTCAGAAAGAGAGAGAGAGACAGTGCACAAATACGGGAATAAAGAGAGAGGAGCAGGCTCCCTTCTGAGCAAGGAGCCTGATGCAGGACTCCGTCCCAGGACTCTGGGATCATGCTCTGAGCTGAAGGCAGACACTAAACCAACTGAACCACCCAGGTTTGACTAACGTGGTGGCTGTGGCCCTCTAAACAGAAATAATGAAATTCAGGACACGAACTTGAGCAATATTTAAGTTCTCTAAAACGGGTGAATCAACTTTGCACAAAAAGGGGGGTTTTGTAATGACCTGTTTACCCACCATTATGCATGTGTCCAATCCCACCATGCCAAGAGTGAACCCTAATGGAAATGACGGACCCTGGGTGATGATGATGTAGGATGCAGGTTCATCAGTCATAATAAATGCACCCTCTGGTGGGAATGTTGATAGCAGAAAGGACTCTGTGAGAGTGCAAGCAGGCAATGTTACACTCCTTGGGAAATCCTGCTAACCCCCTCCCCCCCAATTTTGCCGTAGACCTGAAGATGCTCTAAAAAAAAATCAAGTCTATTTTTTAAAAAAGAACGAAAAAGAAAACGAAGGTCACGTTCTTGCAGTCGACAAGTGGCAAAGAAAGTAGATTTTGATTTGAATTATATACACAATTTTAACTGTTAATAATAGGTTGAAGCTTCATTATTATTCTAGAAGGCATGGACCCTCCCCCCCCCACTGTCAGCATCCCTACACAGCAGCACCTGAATATAAGTCCTTCTGTGACTACCAAAAACTCTTCTCAAAATAGTTCTTAACCAACCTTGTAGACCCTCGTCTTGCTGGGTCTATAGGGTTGGGAAAGGTCTCCTTTGAGAAGTAGTCACTTGGCATTTTGGACAAATCCCCATGGTAGTAGTTTTCACCCCCCGCCCCCTTATTTAAATCTCAGGGAGCAGTTACTAGCAGAGTGGGTCAGTAGCAGAGCCTTTCCTCAAGGTACTCTGTTCTAGATTCTCTGTTCCCTTCTCCTAATAGCAGGTCTTGGTCAAAGACAGCATCTTCCCAGTTTTCCCATTCTTAGTCTTGTACACAGGGATTTCTTTGGTCTTGGTGATCCCCTCAGGTTACAGCAACCTGGGTTGTAGGATGGAAGGTCCCCTACTCCCTTTTGTCCCTGTCTCAGAGAAGTTGATGTTGGCTCCTCTACCGTCAGCAGACAGCAAAATGTAACCTTTCCTCAGCATGGACCCTTTTCATCTCTGCTCCTGATTAAAATATGTGTACTAGTGTACATGATGCCCGCAAGGTTTCTACCCTGTTGATCGCATTAAATCGCACAGGAATTTTTTTTTTTTTTTTTTTTTTTCCCTAGTGGTGTGTTGACTTGGACCCTTGGATGGGCACTTGACTTTGTGGTTGGAGGGAAGTTTATAGGAATTGTTTACAAATATGGAATGCCGTGAGCCATTCCAAAGAGGGAAGATAATCTTCATAAGGATAACGACCTCCAGTTTTATTATATCTTACATCCAGAAGGATCATAGCGTGCCTAACAACTCCTCCACTACCAATGACTAGGACGGTCGTTTCACATCCAACTAGAATGTGTCAGCTGCTTAACAGAGCACAGCCTGATTAGTCCACAATTTAGACGGGGGACTGAACAAAAACCGTCTAAATGCACAAAGGATCAGGATATGCATGAGGCCATTTCACAAGCTGGAGCTGCTGCACGGACTGGGGAATGAGATCTTCCTACAAGAAGTTAGGAAACTCAGGTTGGGGGGAGGGAATGTTGTCCTTCAGAAACGAGAGCTGAGAATCCCCAGAGAACATGAAAATATGAAGTCCCATTAAATGCAGTGGGTGATTCTATTTCAGTCTGTCACTAGATTCCTAGGGGAAGTTGGTACCATATGAAGGAAGACCTGCGCTTAATAAGGCAAAGAAGACAGGGCCCGTCTGAATTTTGGTGTCACCCATCCCAGGCCCCTTTTATTTAAATATTATATATTAATTATAAATATATTTAAACATATATAACTGTATATGATATGTTACATATATTATTACATAATATAACTGTATATAATATATTGTATATAAATTGTAAATATATAAATTATATAATAATATAATATAATAATATCAGTTCTTAGGAAATGGACTCCCATGATCTATCACTTTATTATTCCTGTACATAAATTTATATAGTCTTTCCTTATATAAAAAAATATATATTAAATATATAATTAATATAAGTAATTGTTACTTATATGTAGATATTATATAATTTATAAGTAGCATTTTATTTACAAACAAGTTTATATATAAGTATATACATATTTACATATATACATAAACTTATATATGATATATAACATAATATAATATTTAACATATGTTTATATAAATATATTTATATGAATATAACATACAAGTTAAATGTGTAAATATTTTATATATTTATATATTTTATTTATAAAGGTATATAAAATATATTTGTATATAAAATTTAATTTTTATTATATATATTTTGTATATTACATATTTATATATTTTATATATAATAATATGTAAATACCATATAGACAGATAGATGCAGAAACATTTGGATTTGCCCTTTAGCATTCTTTGGTTCGGTATGTGGAATAAACAAGGACAAGTGTGTGATGAAGCATTTATGTTTTTGTGTATACAGGCAGAAATCTTGTATCGTATGCTAAAGAAAAGTCATTCAAACACAGCAATGAAAAGTGAAGTTTAAAAAAAAAAAATAACGTTTTCCTACCCTAACAAAATTTGCAGTTTAGCAGATTGTGTGTAGTTAAATGGTGTGTGGGTTACAAAAGTCTGCCTTTGTTGATGGAAGCATTACATTTAACCTTATTTAACTGTACAGACTCAGAAAATGTGTCATTGTCAAGTGGACACGAGTAATTCGGTTGGGTGGCAGCAGTGGACGTCATTGATGCCTATTGGTGAGTCTCTGAGCAAAGATCTACCTGGACCTACACTGAGGTCTGTTTCCCCATATGCAGGTCTATAGACAAGCCCGCTGATGTAATATGGACAGTTCCCTCACATAGTTCCTATTAAGGATATCATGCTCCTTTATTACTTTCTTTTTTCTTTAAGATTTTTATTTATTTGGCAGAGCGAGACAGCAAGAGAGCGAGAAGGAGACACCCCACAGAGCAGGGAGCCCGATGCAGGGCTTGAACCCAGGACCCTGGAATCAAGACCTGAACTGAAAGCAGACAATGACTGAGCCCCCCCACAAAAGCCCCCTTTTACTACTTGTTTAAAAGACTTTGTTTCTCCAGAAACATGGTTTGCTTCATGGAGAATTAACTTTTACTTAGTAATTAATTCCTTTGTGGGAAGCGAATGGACCATGCATGGGTAGGTCCATATCTGAGCTCTCTGTGCAAGTACTACTGTATAGAGGGTCTCTTTCTCTCTCTCTCTCTTTTTTTTTTTTTTTTTTTTTTTTTAAGTAGGGTTCCACACCCAGATTGGAGCCCAAACTGGACCTTGAACTCACAACCCCGAGATCAAGACTTGAGCTGAGATCAAGTGTCAGATGCTCAACCAACTGAACCATCTACGTGCCCGTAGATTTGTCTCATTCTAGAGAATGTGCGACTCTTGATTTCGGGGTCATGAGTTGAACCCCCCACGTCAGGTGTAGGGATAACTTAAAAACCATTTATCATGGGACACTTGAATGGCTCATGGGTGGTTAAGCAACTACCCTCGACTCGGGTCATGATCCCGGAGTTCCGGAATTGAGTTCTGCATCAGGCCTCCAGCTCCATGGGGAGTCTGCTTCTCCCTTTCCTTCTCCTTCTTCTCTCATTCTCTCTCTCACTGACTGTCTCTCAAATAAATAAATAAATAAAATCTTAAAAAAAAAAAAACAGTTATTGAGTTGCAGCTTACAGCATGTAAATATTTGCAAATATGTATAATATGTAAGTAAACACATAAGATATCTAATATAACAATACATAAAATGCACGGTATGAATACATATAGTATATGCACATAAAAAGTATATAAATATGTATGGAATACAATATATAAACCTATATAATGAATATATAGTATATAAATCTGAAAAGAGTATAATGTAATATATGAATACATAAAGGCATTATGTAAGTAAAGTTCCATAATGTATGTAATACACATAAATAGTTAATCTGCAAATATGTAATATAAATATAATCTAGGGGCACCTGGGTGGCTCAGTGGGTTAAGCATCTGCCTTCAGCTCAGGTCGTGATCTCAGGGTCCAGGGATCGAGTCCCGCATCAGGCTCTCTGCTCAGTGAGGAGCCTGCTTCCCCCCTCTCTCTGCCTGCCTCTCTGCCTGCTTGTGATCTCTCTGTCAAATAAAAAAAAAAATCTAATATATAAATATAATACATGTAATATATGTAAGTGTATATCAAATATTACATAATATATAATAATATGATCTAAAACGATAAATATATATAATACATATGTATTATACATAGAATATACTATGGGGCATAATACAATGTAACATAAACTATGTGCATCGATACATGTCTAACACTTGTGTATGCCCTTGGCCCCCCTGGTCTGCTCACCTGCCATCAGATGTGTTAGGTGGGATCTAGGAGGCGTCACAAAGACCTCACTGTGTGCCTCAGTAGGGCTTTGATACAGCAGGTGGATACAGAGATGGTCCAGACCTCGAAAATGCACAAGGGCCCTTCAGGTGCCTGGGATAACAGCCAGAGGATGAGGCTGTCCTTGGCAGGATGGGTGGCTCATGTGGGGTTCCAACGACACAGCCCTGCTGCTGTGGCTGGTGTCCCTGAGCCTGTGTGACGGCACGCTCTAGGAAGCTCTAGGGTTTGCAGATCAGCATCAGGTAGACCTGTTGGCCATCCTCCTTTGAGGTTAACCCATTCGATTTCCCCTGAAAAATCAAGCAACCACATACCTCCAAAGAGGCTGTTTCCTGAGTTCTAAGTCCCTGGGGAGTGGGAAGTTTGATGGCTGGGGAGGTTGGAAGGTAGAGCAACAGGTGCAGAAGCAGAGCTGGGCCGTGCATCACCGAACCCTTTCCTCTGTAGGTCATCTCACAAGTCCTGGTGCTAGTGGGCTATTGCCCCATCCAGGACACTGGTGGTGTTCCTGTGAACATCTGCAGAGCAGACCCAACACACTGTGCCCCAAACCCATGTCTCACCACCTCTGCAGGGAACCCTGTCCTCCACCATACCCCCATCCCCGAGTACTCCCAGACAACCTTCTTTAGGACATCCTGTAGACATCTCATAATTCTACATACTGTAGTTGGTGGAGAACTGGTAAACCATGATGGCTTTTTTTTTGTTTTAACGATGCTTTGCCTTTCTCTCCCATTAATGTCTTGCTTTTCACTGCAACAGAAAATAATAATAATAATAATAAAAAGCAGATGAATAAGGACACTTCAGGGGGGATCATGGTAGGAAAGTCAAACCACACACCAGAATAAGGAGCTCAAGCAAATCTCTACCAAAGAACGTTTCCAGGTGGTTTTGTTCGTTTGGAGGCTGAGGAAATGCTAGGGGTCCCGGGAGACGTTCAGAAATCCTCATGTGAAAGATAGTGAAATGGTACAAAACTTGGCAGGATGGAGAATTCATATCTTCTTCCCTTTCCTGGAAGGAATCCGTTTTGAGGTGAGATAGGGCATTTTGATGTGGCTCTTGAGCTAAGTGTTTTTTTTTGCAGCGGATTTCTTTCAGTAACATTCTGGCTCAACACATTTGCAGATGGACCTTCTTCTGTGATGTGGGACAGTTCGGAAGACGTATGCCCCACGCCCCTGCCATGTCCACATCTACCCAAACCCATCTCGGGGAGTCCCTTTCCGGTCTAATTTGAAATTCAGGGAACATGAGCTTTCAATCTGGCTTCCCAGAAAGGTAGTAATGAAGAAATGAGTTGTTAAAACCTCCGGCTCAAAAGACAGAAGTGCTTGTCATCATGACGGTCTCCCCGAAGACACAGAATCTGTCCTGTATTGACCCGGGCCAATTAAAGTTAGTTTGCACATAAATTTTATAAAAATATGAGGATTTGAAGCCATCTGCGAGGTATTTCTCTGTTTGTTGGTTCAGGCTTTCCATCAATCCTTTTAATTTACAACCTGTCCCTCCAGACCATCAAAACACAGAATGTTTTTATTTGCAATTAGGCAGCCTATCAACTTGAAAAAAAAATGTTACCATGTATAGGAACATATACATTTCTTTTTGGGACTTTTTTTTATTTGCAATTAGGCAGCCTATCAACTTGAAAAAAAAAATGTCACCATGTATAGGAACGTATGCATTTCTTTTTGGGAATTTAGAGGGAAAACCGAGTCGGCTCTTGTTTTCATCCTGTGTCCCAACATAAAACATCTCAAAAGTAGCCGTCCACTAATTTCGTTTTCTTTAGGTAGAGAATTTTCGCTGTTGAGGTTCCCTATTTCCATAAAATGTAGGGCCATGTTTTATGAACCCTTGCTAAGAGGGAAGTAAATGTTTAGAGAATAAAAACACCGTTTGGTAAAAATAGGCCCCACATTCGCAGGAAGGATTCCCCACGTCATTTGCACATAAAAAAATAGTGTCCTGCATGAAGGTTGTGTTCCCTTTCCTCCCCGAGTAAATTCTGGTAGCCTAGAAATAACTAGGTAGTATTGCAGTTGGCAAGACCTTATCTCCAAGGAGAAGAAGATAAAAGGAGAGTGAGTTAGATGCATCTAGGAAGCGTCTTCCTTCTTCTGTCCTTGATTTATTAATTAATTAATCCCTTGGTGAGGTTCCTTGGATCGCCCTGAGTTCAGAACCATGAATAAACCCAGGGTCCCCGATTTCCAGACGGTCTGTCCTCTTCTGGGTTGACACCTGGGTGGAAACGAGGAGCTCCCGACTCCTGCAAAAACCCACAGATAACCTGAGGAATCAAGTCTCTCCTGATGGAAGAGAACAGCAACACTTAGGAAGCATCACTTCCAGACATGGGCCACATGGTCCTGTAAATCTGAATTCAAAAAACTTCATAATACTTCGTGATAACGACGCATTCATATCGTGTAATTAAACATACTTCGCAGAATGTATTTGACTTGAATATTTGAGTCCGTGGAGAATTCAAAGTCTCTTGATTTTTTTTATCCAAATTAAAATACTTCCAAGGTCTTTCTTTTTTTTGGGGGGGGGGTTGTCACCTTTTTTAGTAAAAATGCATGTGATTTATTTAAGCATACTTAAATAAGAATACTTCACCAGGCAGTGTTACAATATTTGTATGTGGTTGGAAGAGATGACATTTAAGTGGGTTTTAATTCCCAATACTCTTTAGCAAGATCCCTATGGTTTCATTTAAAACATCAGCCCAGTATTGGTGCAAAGATAGAAAGCATAGATCACCACCAAGACACGCAAATCCCAGAAATTCCTCCTAGCAGAGAAGCGAAACAGAGTCTGGCTGTGTTGATTTGGTATTATTTAATTTTATTTTAATTTATTTATTGGACAGAGACAGACGCAGCAAGAGAGGAACATAGGCAGGGGGAGTGGGAGAGGGAGAAACAGGCTTCCTGCCAAGCAGGGAGCCCAATGCAAGGCTGGATCCCAGGACCCTGGTATCATGTCCTGAGCTGAAGTCAGATGCCCAACAACTGAGCCCCTTCAGGTGCTCTTGGCCATGTTGACAGGGACAGAGGTGGGGTCATGAGAACTTGCCTTCATCTCACTTCCTCCAACACTGACAACTGTGCACTCACTCATCTAAGAAATCAACTTGGGAACAATGCTATTTATTACACACATAATGCAAATGCCATTTTTTTTTTTTTAAATAGTTCTTAAGCCCAGTGTGGAGCTTTGTGGCGCTTGAACTCATGACCCTGAGATCAACACCTGAGCCAAGATCCAGACATCAGACATCAGATGTTCAACCAACTGATGATCAGTCCAAGTACCATTTTGAAATGTATTCTTTATCCTGTTCCAGGATCCAAACTAGGATCCCGTGTTACATACGTGTCATGGCCGCTGACTGTACCACCCGTGTGGGGGAAGGTCCTACATGTTTCCTGATCTTTGGCGACCTATTTGTGAAGAATAGCGGTAAGTTCTTTTCTAGAGTATGTCTCCATGTGCTTCGGTGTGATGTCTTGTTGGAAGGACACAGTCATCAAAGGAACGCGTTTTCAGTATCAAAAGGTGGGAAAACGGGCAAGACAATAACAACATACAGAATTATAACCCACGCGGTCATATGGAAATCAATGGAGGTCATGCTGCTATAGGTTATAATTTAAGAAATAAATGGGTAGGCTCTACGTTCGAGAAGAATTTCTCTTAATAGCTATGGAAGGGATAGGGCTCCTATGGAGTCAGTATTAGTCAAATGACCACAGAAATGATTATAGCCAATAATCCCCAATAGATGGTGAAGTTATTGGGCACAAAGTTGAGGAAAAAGACAATATTTCCATGGTCTCAAAGTATCTCTCACAGATGCACAATAATTGCTGAGCGATAAATAATAACTTTTGAGAGACAATGCCCCACAGACCATAATTTATCAAATAATTGGGGTTATCAACAAGAGCAGCACCACAGTAACCCTATCGCGACGATGTTCCCCTAAAAGCTCTTAGCATCCACTCCAATCTTGTTCACCTGCTCTGGGTGTGTAACTGATCCACAACACACACCTCTCCTTCCATCGAAACTTGTACCTTAATGCGATGCAATTCTCATGCTGCATGTATGACCCACAGAGAATCTCGCTTTTCTGCACCAAACCCATAGAAAAATAGCACGGCGTTCCTTTGTGATGAGTGGATTGATCTCTACTAGAGAAAGCAATGGAAATGCTGCTTGAGAGCAGAGTATAATTGGTGGTTAAGACCTTGAGGTACCATCCGTGATATGAACCTGGATATCCACTAAAGAGTTTCCAAAATGGCCCCAAAGTATGTAATTTATGTCTAGCATACAAAGTATAGACCGTATGTGGCGATACAGGTTTATTATTAAAATCTGACACGTGCATGGGAAGAATCCCAATGTCTGGGTGCTTCTGGTTGACCTCGGAGCACGGATACGGTGCTGTGGGATTGAGAAGGGTTACGAAGTTGATATGGGATTGTCATTCCAATGTTCTGCATGCTTTGTAGGATTCAAAAACCATCAACGGCGGTTCTCATCAACGTTGTTCACGTGGTTATGATGCTGATTGGTTGTAAAGTAGTGATACAGGTAGTTTCCGTATTTGTATGTATACTTGAATTACCCCGCCATGAACTGGAGATTCTTTAAAAGGGCAAGGGGGGAGGTGGAGAACGAACGTGTGTGTACAGGTAACAGCACAGGGTGTCCATATGCAAGGGGGGAAGTAGCCCTACTTTGGTGTCGTGAGACTCCCAGCATGAGTTTTATCCCTGGATTATCGGGGATATTATTACCATTGTCAGAGGCTGGCACTGTTCTCCAATATGGCATGAGGCTCCCAGAGTATATGTCAGCACACAGCAGCCCTAGGTCCATTACGGGGTAGACTCATGATGGAAACACAGTTGCCTGTACCCTCCCAACGGTCTGGTCTTGCTTTTCCAGAGCCTAAAAGCCTACCATTTTGGAAATCTGTTGAGACCCCCACTGTCCACCATTGAGTCACAACGGCATGGTTCCCTTTGCATCTCCCAGCTTGGGATCACTATGTAATAGGTGTAGAAACAGTCCCAAGTTCAAACCTGGACGATGATGGCAGTGACCTGACCCCCAGTCCATAGACTTGGTTACAACACGCGCCCCTCTGATGCTACTTTGTAGCCTCCGTCTCCTTTCCCTTCACTATGAAATAGGCACTCCTTTGTCCGACTGTGTCTGACCACGTAAAAATCCCCTGTGCTATCTGTTAATGCCTGTTTGATTTGCACACCCGTCCGTATGCCCCGTTGTTGCTGTGGCTTTGCTTTTCTGGAAGATGAATTATTTCCTGTTTGTAGATAATCTAGCAATGGCAGGAAATACTCATCAATGTCTCCCTCTCTTCTTCCTGGAGCCTTTCCTCACCTGCATTTCTATGTAGATGGACAACCACGTGTCTCATTTTTCCTTGAAGTACCTTGTGTGTCTCTGTGTGTTTGAAATGTTCTGTCATATAAAAGGGGAAAAAAAACAAAAAACTAAAAAACAAATTTTAGGTTGCTTGCTAGATTTCTCTCTTGATTCCCACTCAAGACAAGCAGCCTTCTTCTCCTCAGCATCCAATCTAGGAAGTGATCATTTCATGCTCCGTTTCCTGTGGGCTAGACAGACCCATGCGTAGGGGTCCACAATGCCGTAGAAGACACTCCCATTGTCTGTGATCTTGCTAGCTGTGTGTCCTTCCTTCCAAGTTGCATAAGTTTCTACCCACGGCTTCTGGACCTGAAGCCATTGAAACCAGCTGGATAGAATGGTGTCCCATCCATGTGTAGGCTTCCATTTAAACTTGGCTTCCGTTGGCTCTGTCATCAAATAGTTATTGAGTTTCTACCATCTTCCAGTTGTTAGACATACAGACAAGATTGTGGAACGGTGGGACAGCACTGGAGCTAGACTCCTCCATCCACCAGGGTAGAAAACCTTCCATTCACTCCTCGCCTGGGACAGAACGGTACCCAGAAGGGATCAGATCGGAGTGGAAACCAAACCTAGCAGTTCTGTGATGTAGTCCTGCCATGTATGTCATAGATGGTGGAAAGCTGGGTCGAAGCCAGTGGCTTGGAGTTAAGGTCTTGGGGATTTTTATGCTACGTTGAATCGATCTATGGAAGTGGGTCAACACCAGTGCTAGTGCACGTGGTTGCAGTGACGGCAGGCACAACATGGCACCCCCAGGTTCATTTGCCCAAAGGTTTGCCTGCAAAGAAGAGCTCCCACCAGCATTTCCGACTTAGCCCTGCCTTGAAGGCAGCCTGGCCTTAGAGGAAGGCAAAGAACAGACGCGTGTGTGATAAATTTCTATGTGTGGTAAAATAAAGCATTTAAAGCATAAAATAAAGCATGATAAATACGCATAATGGGTTAAAAGGAAGCACATTCAGGTGGCCCTGTGCCCTCAAGATCTTGGACTCCAGTGGAGGGGAAACCTCACATCATGTGTATGACCTTCTTGCTACATCTATCAGCTTGTTGGGACATTTTTTAAAAAAGTATTTAATCCAGGAAATATTTGTATTTTATCGTGTACTTGATTTACGTTCTTTTTTTTTTTTTTAAAGATTTTTTTATTTGTTTATTTGACAAACAGAAATCACAAGCAGCAGTGAGGCAGGCAGAGGGAGAGGGGGAGGCAAGCTCTGTGCCGAGCAGAGAGCCCGATGTGGGGCTCGATCCCAGGACCCCAGAATCATGACCTGAGCTGAAGGCAGAGACTTAACCTACAGAGCCATCCAGGTGTCCCTTTTGGTAGATTTAAAAAAAACTATTTGAATATTTCCAAGAGCTTTGTCTATCTCTTGTCTCACACAAGGGATCATTATCTTAACTTTGAACAACACAGCATTTTTAATTTTTATTTATTATTTTTTTAATGATTTTTTTTCAAGATTTTACATATTTGAGAGAGAGTGAGAGAGCAGGATAAGGAACAGAGGGAGAAGCAGACTCCCTGCTGAACAGGGAGCCTTATCCAAAACTCAATCCAGGAACCCTGAGATCATGACCTGAGCTGAAGGCAGAGGCTTAACCCACTGAGCCTCCCAGGTGCCCAACCTGACATTTTTTTTTTTTTTAATACTTTTTGTTTTGGGGTTTGTTTTAAGTTCTCTCCATGTACCCATGCTGGTCCTTGAACTCACCACCCTGAGATCAAGAGTTTCCAGCTAGGCACTCCAACCTGGCCTTAAAAAAAAAAAAAAAAAAAAAAGAAGAAGAAAAAAAGAAAAAAATTCTCCTAATTGTGAACATATCCATAATAATTTTTTTATTAAGTTATGTGATTTTTAACATCTATAAGGGGTGCCTGGCTAGCTCCGTTATTGGAGTGTAAACTCTTGATCTTGGGGTTGTAAGTTCAAGTCTCACACTGCATGCAGGGATTTCTTAAAAAATAGACAAAGCATAAGTGACTCTTAATCTCACAAAACAAACTGAGGGTTGCTGGGGGGAGGGGGTTTGGGAGAACGGAGGTGGGATTATGGACATTGGGGAGGGTATGTGCTATGGTGAGTGCTGTGAAGTGTGTAAACCTGGTGATTCACAGACCTATACCCCTGGGGATAAAAATGTATGTTTATAAAAAATAAAAAATTAAAAAAAAATAGAATCTTAAGAAAAGAAACAAAAACTATAAATAATATATCCTATTACGCATACAGTTCTCCAAGATAATTATTTATTTTTCACAAATATTCATGGGACTTCATGTATATATTTTTTAAAGACACATTCAGTGCCATATTATGGGAATAGATCACACAACATAACCTTCTGTTAATGGGCATTTTGAATCTTCTGGGTTTTCTGTAAGTGTTTGGAAATTTTCTTTTTTTTTCATGCATTTCATATATATATATATATATATATATATATATATATATTTAAAGATTTTATTTATCTATTGGACAGACAGAGACCACAAGTAGGCAGAAAGGCAGGCAGAGAAAGGAGGAAGCAGGCTCCCTAGTGAGCAGAGAGCCCGATGTGGAGCTTGATCCTGGAACCCTGGAATCATGACCTGAGCTGAAGGCAGATACTTTAACCCACTGAGCCACCCAGGTCCCCCTTTTTCAGATTTTTTTTTTTAATGGATTTCATTTTTTAATATCAATGCCATAGCAGATAACCTGTCTCCTTTCTCCTTGAGCACATACCCTGGAGACTCCAGGAATATATGGGAAACAGACACACAGGACTATGTAGTTGTGCTTATTTTCAACCTTATGGATGAAGACACCATTTTCAGTTCTTGAAACACACACTTCCATCACAAGTGAGTGACGATCGTCAACTCCCCACAGGGCTTCCCATTATCAAGTGTTGTGACACCTTAATTCTTCACAAACTGACACTTGTGCAATCAAATTCACCTTTATTTTAATTTGCCATTTTCTAATTTAGCAGTGACGTTGAGGATCTTGTCATTTATTGATTTTTCATTCTTTTCCATAGGGGGCGTAAAACAAAACCCAGCTTTACATTGATTTTGCCTAATTTTCTATGGAACCCACCTATGGTTGCTATAGAATAAAATGCAGACTCGTGTATTGGTTATTGTATATGTCAGTCTTTTGTCTTGGGTGTGTTGCAAATGGATAAGCAAAACCTCATTTGTGGTTACCTTATGTCTGTGGTGATGTGTTGAACTAAGTCGATATTTGGGGGTGGGGGTCATTACTCTGCTGAGCACAGATGAACTCTCCTTTCAATGGGGGAATGCTTTGTCCTACCATGCTTTGTGGTAGACTTTGTGAAGGAATGATGCTTGCATTAGTGATCCAAAGTAGCATGTGGTGGTCCTGATCATGTGAAATCTGGTCCTTGCTAAGAAGAGCTCATCAGGTAGACTCTGTAATTGGAAAGCGTGAGGCAATAAAGAGACGGAGGTATTTTCTCTTCTCTGTTCATGGACAAATGATGTGTCCACGTTAGGAGCGTGTCCGCACCTAGCTTGATTTTTCTTAGCTCTTCCCAAAGCACGACTTGAACATTGCACAGCAAATCTTCCTTCCGCTTGATCAACTGCCCTTGGCGGATGGTTCTTGCTATGTGGAGGTGATCTAGTGACAAGATCAAATTGCGGTCACTCCCCATGCACACCTTCCAAACCCTCATTAGCTGGGAGATCCAAAAACCCTGTGTGTCTGCGCACCAGCCGCATTCTGACAGTACACTCCCTCGCTTAGAAAGTTGTGCCGGATTCCAGTTACTTCTAGAGGGTGAGGAATGCTTCCCTATCAAGAAAAGGACCTGACAAAAAAGGAAATTCAGCAAAGTTCGAGGAAGCCCCAATAGATTAGACTTTATCAACAGTGCTATTGGTAATTTTTTTAAATATTTTTCAAACTGTGGGCTTGTTTATTTAAAAAAAAAATTCATTCTTGGCTTTTCAGGAACCAATGAATCCTGCTGTTTGAGAGGAGCAGATAGCAGGGGGCGGATTATCTCCCTCTCAGAGAGCAACAGTTATTGTTCAGATAAAGATCGTCACGATTACGCTTCCAACGGAGCATGCTTCAGCACTCACGACCTCTATGGAGAGAAATGTTTGTGGAGAGTCTGTTCTCTGCCTGTTATTGAAACAGACTGTAACCTCTGATGTTCTGACAACACGACTTCTGGTGTCTCTCTTACTTAGGCAATCGTTTTCTGCTTCCCTTACAGGTGTCCCTTCTGATCTAAATAATTTAAGGAGCTTTGAAGGACCCCATAACTGGACCTCTGTCCAACTTTTGCAGTTGGTCTTATTTATGTTGCTGGTCAAAATTACATAATTATGGGTAGATATCAGTATAGACAGCTGATAGATATGACAGATGAGAGATGGATAAATAGATGATAGGTAGATACGTAGATGATAGATTTTAAAAAAGATTTTATTTATTTATTTGACAGAGAGATCACAAGTAGGCAGAGAGGCAGGCGGGTGGTGGAGGAGAAGCAGGCTCCCCGCTGAGCAGAGAGCCTGATGTGGGCCTCGATCCCAGGACCCTGAGATCATGACGTGAGTCGAAGGCAGAGGCTTAACCTACTGAGCCACCCAGGTGTCCCCATAGATGATAGATTTGATAAATCATAGATAGATAGATATGATAGATAGTAGATAGATGAATAGATAGATATGACAAATGATCGATATACATGGTAGATTATAGATATGACAGATGATAGATATGACAGATGGTAGATGGATTGATATGACAGATAATTGATAGATAGGATAGATTATACATAGATAGGATAGATTATCCATAGATGGTAGATATGATAGATGATAGATATGATATCCATATAATAGATGGTAGATATGACAGATGGTAGATAGGTATGATTGATGGTAGATGGATGGATACGTAGATATCACAGGTAATAGATACGACAGATTATAGATAGGACAGATGGTAGACAGTGTATAGGTGATAGATATGGCAGATAGTAGGTGGATGGATAGCTATGACAAATGATAGATATTTATGATAGGTTATAGATAGATAGGACAGATGGTTGGTTGATGGACAGATAGATAGGACAGATGGTAGATGGATAGACAAATAGGACAGATGGTAGGTAGGTGGGTAGATAGGACAGATGCTAGATAGATGGTTAGATAGGTAAGGCAGATGGTAGTGGATAGATAGATAGGACAGATGGTAGATAAATGCATAGATAGATAGATAAATAGATAAATGGATAGATATATAGATAGATAGATAGATAGATAGATAGATAGGGCAGATGGTTGATTGATGGACAAATAGGACAGATGGTAGGTAGGTGGTTAGATAGGTAGGGCAGGTGGTAGATGGATAGACAGATAGGACAGGTAGTGGATAGATAGGACAGATGGTAGATAAATGGATAGATAGATAGGACAGATGGTAGGTAGATGGATAGATATGACAGATAATTGATGGATAGATTATACATAGATGGTAGATAGATATGATAGATGATAGATATGACATCCATATAATAGATGGTAGATATGACAGATGGTAGAAAGGTATGATTGATGGTAGATGGATGGATAGGTAGATATCACAGGTAATAGATACGACAGATTATAGATAGGACAGATGGTAGACAGTGTATAGGTGATAGATATGGCAGATGGTAGGTGGATGGATAGCTATGACAAATGATAGATATTTATGATAGGTTATAGATAGATAGGACAGATGGTAGATGGATAGACAGATAGGACAGATAGGTAGGTGGTTAGAAAGGGCAGATTGTAGATGGATAGATAGATAAGACAGATGATAGATGGATAAGACAGATGGCAGATAGATAAGACAGATTGTAGATGGATAAATAGATAGGACAGGTAGTGGATAAATAGTAAGGACAGATGGTAGATAAATGGATAGATATATAGATAGATAGATAGATAGATAGATAGATAAATAGATAAATGGATAGATATATAGATAGATAGATAGATAGATAGGACAGATGGTTGATTGATGGACAAATAGGACAGATGGTAGGTTAGATAGGTAGGGCAGATTATAGACGGATAGATAGGTCAGGTAGAGGATAGACAGATAGGACAGGTAGTGGATAGATAGATATGACAGATAGTAGGTAGATGGATAGATATGACAGATAGTATAGGAGACGGATTACACAGAGGTAGGTAGGACAGATGGTAGATATAACAGACATGTGATAGATCGGTAAAACTGATGATAAATGTCAACAGGTAGAGGTCGATCCACAGGAGAGACACGAGAGATGACACACAATGTAGATCTTTACCATTCATGACATATGTATGTAGCAAAGTATGTAATTGTGCATATATAAAAGGTGGAGTTGCTATATATGGACGTTTGATAACCTATGTGTGTATCTAGATAACACGTATGTGTAAGCTCCAATGAATCCATTACCGACTGTATATAGAGATACGTAATGACATCATTAAATCTGTGTATGGACAAGTGCCTAAGAACATACATACCCCCTGTCCAAGCCCTTCACCCCACTCATTGCAAACGGGTGTTTCTAGCCTACAGTTCCATGCTGAGATCTGGACCTTTGCTTGCAAGTCTCCAAGACACAGACTTCTGGATATAGTAGAAGTAGCTTGAGTTCATTTTGCCCAAAGTGAATCCAGACTTGAGGGAGGAAGGGTGGTGTGAATCATCCAAATTATCCAAATTCTTTAAGCCCCTTCCATCTGTATGTTTCAAGGTGTGATGGGTTCCAGCAGGCCCAGCCTTCTCAAACAAAGGACTAGGGAACATCATTGATTCATTTCTTTTTCCCTAAATGTGGCAGGGCTTGACCTTTGTCCCCTTCAAGGACCCCTAGGGTGGGTGACCTAAATGACCCATTTTAAACATTCATTGCATGAATGTCCAGAGCTCTTCTGCCCTCCTGACACACAGACGATGATGAATGATTTTTGTTGGTTTCCTTTTTTTACTTCCTGTTTATGAATAAATTATGTCAATGGCTGAACAGTAGGTGCACAACCCTTTAAGAAGTTTAGTATTTAAAAAAAAAAAAAATCTCACCATTAAGCTGGTGGCATTATTTTATGTAAAGTTATTTTTACATTCAGCGTTCACTAAATTGAGGACAATTGACTTTTGCTTAGGAAACCTTTGGAATATGGTGCCTCTCCCCGTATAATTGTAACTGTTCCCTTCTACCCACAGATATGTCACAGTATGAACGATAATTACAGGGGCAACCTATTTATACTTCACAAGGAAGACCTTGATTCTGAACATCACCATGAACTATCAGTGCCGAAGCAGGGATTAGAAAGCATGCCGCATTAGGACTGCTTCCATCGAATCTCACTCGTAACCTTGAACTTTTAAAAATGTCATAGAAACCGTTTGATACAGATTATAAATTATACCTCTTTACCAAGCGTTGTCTGCGTTGCAACATGTACTTACTCTAATGTAACCTTATTTTCCCTTCAGGGGGTAATTTTGAGATTAATTCAATTCCGTTTTATTGCATTTATTTTAGCCAAGAGTCAGTCATTTTGGGGTCTGAGCTCAGTTTTGCAAAGCTCTTGGAAATGGCAAGAACATTGCTGCTTTGTCACCGGTGTATTCCTGAAAGCGAATTTCTGCATCCGGTACTTGGAATACATTCTTGAAAAGGAATTTTGTCTTGGGAGTAAGGACGACTTTAATGTGGCCATGTTAACTGTATTAGAATAGAGTAGGGGAATAGTACAATCTCTTCTAACTGCCTAGAAAATGTCATCTAAATGGACTGGCATGCGAGTTCCTTAATCTTAGCAAAAAGTCAACATTTTTTATTATTTTCTTCTGAAGATATCCTGAAAATATGAATGGCTTGCAAGCAGGCTCTAGGGCTACCTGGGTGGTACTATCCATTTTACATTCAACTCTTGAGTTGGGCTCAGATTTGGATCTCAGGGAGGGTGAGAGGGAAGAAAGAAGGAAGGAAAAAAGTCCTAGACTCGTTTTGGAAAATGACCCATTGTGATCTTTACATCAGAGGAGGAAACAGTGAACAAGTTGCATTTTATGGACCAAATCTAAATCCTTGGAAAATTATGGCTTGAAAAAAAAAAAAAAAGAATCCTATTTTGTTACTATTCCTACTTTATCTTCAGAGTACTCGATCCATGAATGTTAAATCCAGGGACTCCTGGGTGGCTCAGTCAGTGAAGCATCTGCCTTTGGCTCCCGTCAAGATGCCAGGGTCCAGGGACCCCATATCGCACTCCCTGCTCAGCAAGGAGCCTGCTGCTTCCTCTGCCCCTCCCCATGCTCATACATGGTCTCCCTCTCTGCCCCATAAATGAATAAAATTTTTTTAAACCATGGAACACCAAATCCAATTCGAAGAGTGTAGACCTGGTTCTTGGCTATTAATTATGCTTTGGGATTTCATGGGTTTGCTTATAAACTCAAGCATGCATTGGACAAATATTTATTTGATGCACCAGCCGGTAAGTCACAGGGAAGATAGCAGCCAACAAAACCGTGCTCTGTGCACAGGGAGCTGAAGGTCCTGTGGGGGAGGTCAGGTGACAATCCAGTAAGCACATGGTGTGATGGCAGGTTTCCCTGCTTCCAGACATTCTAGTGAAACAAGGGGCTGGGAAATTAGGGCTCACCACTCATTTTTTGACAGGGAAGCTTTACTGGAGCTCATTTGTGCTCATGCATGTATATATTGTCCATTGATGCTTTGGGCTGACCCAGCAGAGTTAAAGATCATGCTCTCATTGACATGTCCCATGGTGTAAGTTGAAGGGATACAATGTGTTGACTTCATACGTTTATACTTTGCAACAATATAACCAGCAGCATCGGATTAGCTAACCTCTCCTTACATGATGTGATTACAGTGTGTGTGTTGAGCACATTTAATGTCTACTGTCTGCATTTGTAACAATGTATCGTACGGCATGTGTTAACAATGACAACCGTGCAGCTCTAGATCCCCTGAACTTATTTAACTCAGTAGTTGTGCCCTTTGGCCAATGTTCATGGCAGCATTATTCATACTAGCTAGAAGCTGGGGGCAGTTCTCAGGCCTGTCCCTGGTGCATCAAGACAATGTGGCCCATGGGTCTAAAGAAATTATATTCTGCAACTGAAAGGACACATCCCGATACAAAGTTACAGCTGGGTGAGCCTGGAAAGCATTATGCTAAGTGAAAGAAGCCCTATGCAGAAGGCTGAATCTTATACGATTTTTTTATCTGAAATTTCCAGCCAAGTCACATCAGAGGAGGACTAGGAATAAGTAGATGAGTATTTACCTGGGCTGGGTGTGGTCTTGGCGCAAGGCTACTTTTGGAAGGGACGTAACTTTTCTAAAATGGGTTTGCGGTGAAGATTGCACAACTGTATAGATTGACTAAAAATCACTGAATTGTACCTTACGATGGATGAAAATACGGTGTGTAAATTAAACCTTTATGAAGTGCTATAAATGTGTTTTTTTTTTTTTAATGGTGGCAGAGATGCCCTGACCTACTATGCCTAAAATACCTACTATCTGACCATGTATAGAAATAGTTAGCCAACCCCTGGTGTTGCTTAAATTTTATTATAAATCCATGGGGGGTCTCTCTGAGGACATAAACTTTTAGCAACAGAGTCTACAATTCAGTATGAGAGAAATCCGTGGATATATTTGGGGAAAGATGTTTTCCTATTAAAAAATGACCAATATGTGGTTTGTTTTGGGGACAAAAAAGAAAAGAAAGGAGGAAGGAAGCATGTAGAAATGTCATGTGTCTGGGCCGGGTCCATATACAAGGGAACATTACGCCTCCATCAGAAAGGATGAATCCCCAACTTTTGTAGCAACCTGGACGGGACTGGAGGAGATTGTGCTGAGTGAAAGAAGTCAAGCAGAGAGAGTCCATTATCATAGGGTTTCACTGATTTGTGGAGCAGAAGGAATAACACAGAGGTCATGGGGAGATGGAGAGGAGAAGGGAGTTGGGGGAAATTGGAGGGGGAGATGAATCATGAGAGACTGTGGACTCTGAGAAACAAATTGAGGGTTTTGGAGGGGAGGTGGATGGGGCGATGCGTGAGCCTGGTTATGGGTATTAAGGAGGATGCATATTGCAGGGAGCACTGGGTGTGGTGCCTAAACAATGAATCTTGGAGCACTGTAAAAATAAAATTAAAAAAAAAAAAAAAGTAAAATGAATAAAGTAATTAAATTTTAAAATAAAGTCAGTTTATAATGTGCATAAGAGAACCTGTTATAATGTGCAAAAGATAACTTTTGATTAGGATTGCATTGAATCTCAACAGATCAAGTTGGGACAAATAGCCATCTTGACAATATTGAGTTTTCCTATACATGAACATGGAATATCTTTCCATGTACTGTGTTCTCCTATTATTTTTCATAGAGTTTTGTAGTTTTCCTCATAAAAATCCTTTGGTAGACGTTTTTGTTAGATGTATGGCAAAGTATTTCATTTTTCGGGCTCTCTGTGCTGCTTCATTATTGGTGTACAGAAATGCAACAGATTTCTGCATATTGATTTTAGATCCTGTGACTTTCTTGAATCAACAGTACCAGTTTTAGCAATTTTTTGATGCACCTCAGGAATAAATCCCCCTTGATCATGTTGAGTGATTTTTTTAAACTGTATTTTTGTGTTTGATTTGCTAGTATTTCTTTTTTTTTTCTTTTTTTTTTTTAAAGATTTTATTTATTTACTTGAGAGAGAGACAGTGAGAGAGAGCATGAATGAGGAGAAGGTCAGAGAGAGAAGCAGACTCCCCATGGAGCTGGGAACCTGATGCGGGACTCGATCCCGGGACTCCAGGATCATGACCTGAGCCGAAGGCAGTCGTCCAACCAACTGAGCCACCCAGGCGTCCCTGATTTGCTAGTATTTCATTGGAGAATTTTTTGTCCATGTTCATGTGGGATTTTGACCTGTAAGTTCTCTTTTACTGGTGTGTATCTGGTTTGGGATCAGGGTGATACTGGCCTCATTAAATCAGCTTAGAAGTTCTCCTTTTTCTGTGTTTTGTTTTTTTGTTTTTAATAGTTTGAGAAGAATGCATATTAACTCTTCTTTAAATATTTAGTAGAATTCACCTTTGAAGCCCTCTGCGCCTGGATTTGTTGTTCTTGTTGTTGAGAGTTCTTTGGTTACTAATTCAATTTCTTTCCTGGCAATCAGTCTGTTCAAATTTTCTAGTTCTTCCCCTTTCAATTTTGGTAGTTTTATAAGTTTCTGTGAATTTACCCATTTCTTCCAGGTTGTCCAATTTGTTGGCACATTATTTTTTATAATATCATCTTATAATTGTTTGTATTTCTGTGGTGTTGGTTATTTCTCTTCTCATTTGTGGTTTTACTTATTTGAGGTATTTCTCTCTCTTTTTTTTTTTCTTAATAAATTTGCTAGAGCTTCATGTTTTATTTTATTTATTTTATTTTTTTTAAATCTTATCTGTCTTCTCTTATCTTAATCTTATTTTATTTTTTCAAAGAACCAGCTCCTGGTTTTGTTGAACTGCTCTACTTTTTTTTTTTTTTGATTTCTGTATTATTTATGGCTACTGTAATCTTTATTATATCCTTCCTTCTGCCGGCTTTACATTTTGTTGTTCTTTTTCTAGTTCTTTTACTTGTAATTCTCTGATTTCTGGGTTGCTCGGTTGGTTAAGCATCTGCCATCAGCTCAAGTCGTGATCTCAGGGTCCTGGGATCAAGCCCCTCCCCCTCCTTGGCTTGCTCTCTCTCTCTCTGTCTCTCAAATAAATAAATAAAATCTTTAAAAAAAATTCTCTGATTTCCTGGTTGACCCATTCATTGTTTAGTAGCGTGTTGTTTAACCTCCAACCCCTTGTGGTCTTTTTCTTGTGATGGACTTCAAGTTTCATGGCGTTGGGGTCAGAAAAGATGCACCGTAGGACTTCTGTCTCTTAGTATTTCTTGAGGCCTGACTTGTGACCTAGTATCTGATCTGTTCTGGAGAATGTTCCATGTATATTTGAAATGAAAGTATTCTCTTGTTTTAGGAAGCCACATTCTAAACATATCTGTTAAGTCCACTAGTTTAGTGTCCTTCAAAGCCATTGTTTCCTTGTTGACCTGCTTAGATGAGCTGTCCATGGCTGTTAGTGGGGTGTTAAATCCCCCCACTATTACTGAATTATTACCAGTGAGTTCCTTTATGTTTCTTAGTAATTGTTTCATAGATCTGGGTGATTCCATATTGCATACTTACGTATTTATTATTCTTATACCTTGTGAAATTGTCCCCTTTATGATGATATGGTGTCTTTCTTTGTCTCTTATAGTCTTTGTCTTAAAGTTTACATTTTCTAGTATAAGTGTTGCTTCTCCAGCTTTCTTTTGACGTCCATTTGCAAGACCGATGTTTTTCCATCTCCTCACTTTCAGTCTGTAAGTGTTTTTAGGTCTAAAGTGAGTCTTAGGTGGGTAGCATATAAATGGGTCTTTTTTTTTTTTCTTTTTCTTTTTTTTCATCCATCCTGGCATCTTATGTCTTTGATTGCAGGATTTAGTCCATTTAGATTCAAAGTAATTATTGATAGATATGTTTGTTTGTTTTTGTATTCTATTACTTGTTTTATGATTGTTTCTGGAGGTTTTCTCTGATTCTTTACTATTTTTCTCTTTCATGTTTTGCTGATTTTCTTCACTGATATAATTGGATTTTTTTTTCTTTCCATGTTGATTTGTGGTTCCAACATACTCCCACAGTCACATGCCTAAAGCAGAAAGGAATACTGTGCATCAAAGACCTTCTGCACTCAATGATAAACTTCCAGAACAATCAGTGATTTGTTGACCTTTAGCAAAGTGACCTGTCCAATTCTGTGGGTTTGTTGGTCCAGAGAAGGGATTCTATTCCATTCTCTAAGCTGGCGTGCCATTTGCATATTAGGGTATTTTAAGTGATCACAACCTGTTCTTATTTTCCATTCCCACCTAAGTGAAAGGGTTATTTCTCCCAAAACCAGTTTATTTTTTAGAAACAGACAAACTTTCCTTGAGTTTTAGCTCCTTCAAAAGGGTACTTTTAAACTAGATTTTTTAGGAACTTCATAATGACTGCTGGGCAAAATTTCTTCATTAATTCTCCTAGGTCATGAAAATCCAGATGAAATTTCAGGTAATCTTGGGTTAAAATATGACAGAATACTGCTGATTCTTCAGTGCTAACACTGATGTTTGGCACATACAAGGCACAGAGTAAATATTTGCTAAATTGCTTGACATTTAGGCTAATGAGCTGTTTAACATACTATGCTGGTTTCTTCCATAACGGGAAAGTCAAATTTATTCTAAAAATCATAGTCACTAAAGTATTTAAAAAATGCTCGACTTTAATTATTAGTGTTTTTCTTGTGAGCCAGCAACGTTTTCTGGGATTAGAGAGATTCCTCATTTGTTGAGCAGGAAAACACAATTTCCTTTTTTCTGTACAGCAGTGTTATTAATTAGATAAAGGATAGGGATATTATGATTAGCTGGATATGTATGTATAAGATTGCCACAACTTTAGATAACTTGATGATTAATAGGATTGTTTTTGATGGTTGGTAAATATTTCTGGCTTTGTGGATTAGACCTCCAATGTGTATCATTTCAAAGTTGGCATTTATTATGAGTTTTTCATGATCCGGCATTACTTAACACGGTGCCCACATGTAATAACAGCATCGTGAGGGCAGCGAGATAGTCGAGACTTTGTTAAATAGGAGACAGCTTGGGAACAAGAGGAGATGATGAGATATAATAATTCTGCTTCTCAAGCTTACTTATTATCTAGATAAAAGTCATGCCTCCCTACCCCACTCCCCAGTCCAGCATAGTTCCAGGATATTCAGTGCCCTTGGGGTGTCTACCGAATCTCTAGGGTGGGTTGTGTGTTCTGAAGCTCTCTGGTCACTGGTTGTCTACGGCCATACCACCCTGAACGCGCCCGATCTCGTCTCTGGTCACTGGTTGGGCAGCTCTGCTCACTCCAATGATTCAGTCATGTTAGGTGGCTTATTACTGATCCTCAGTCCTGGTCTAGCCCTCAGGAGATTTAATTGTCACAGAATTAGACACCAGACCTCCCTTAATTTACCAAAACACAAGAGCATACAGGGTTTCAGAGCAGAACCCAGGCCCTAGGAATGTCAACAGGGGAAGACAACTTTGAGTATTACTGTTTTCTATGTTTGTCATTCAGATTCTGAGTTTGGAAGCCCACCAGGGGACCACATCTCCTCTGGACGCCAGCCTGTTTTTATGGCTTCTCCCTGCCTCTTCTTTCTTGCTTGCTTACCAGGACCCTCACCCTCCATCCACAGAAGGATGATGAAAATGACTTGCATGATGTCTATAAATGCCTCTCCTGAGGAAGATCCCTTTTCATTGCAATTGCAAGGGCCTACGTAGCCATTTTGTTGTTTAAGCAGTAAATTTAGATTGACCCTGCCCCTCCCAGAGGAACTTACTTAAAAGCAAGTCTGGGAACCCAGTCCCAGGTAGCAAAGCCCAGATACAAGGGTGTGTCAGGCCAGGTGGAGACATCCAATCAGTAGGGCACGCATGCCGTCTCCCTAGCTACCAAGGAGAGTGGGTCCTGCCTTTTGGGCACCTATTCTGACCAAGGCCAGTTCAAATATCTACTATAGGGTGAGTTGAAATTCAGTTGGCCGCCCGTATGTGACCTAGCATGACTGCAGTTTTCTCTGTGTGTTGCAATCTCACTGGCCACCTGTGTGTGCCCAGGCTCAACCACATGGCCGTTGCTCTAAAAAAGTTAGTCTGTGAGGCTGGGAGGGGTCGCCTCTTTGTAAGAGACAGCCCTGACCCATTGGTTTGATTCTAGATGCTTGGTGTGAAATAAAGCTTTGCTTGACCTTTGCTTTGTATCAGTTTTGTTCCTTTGATTATGGACCCTATCACTAATAACTTTCAAACTTATCCTTGTATCCTAGACTCGGGCTTTGAGTCTTATCCCTACAAAAACAAAAATCCCTATTTAAATGATTTCTCCACACAAAATAGCAGGCATCCTCAAAGGTAAAGCGTGTTTCTAACACTAAAGAAGAGAACGGTGGATAATCTGCTTTTCCATTTCTTTTGTTTTGCGTCTTAGAGGGGAGTCAGAAATGTGTGACCCTCTGTAGCCCTATCAGCGGAGTGTCGATTATAATAACTCTGTACATGGCAGGGGACTAAACCACACATATATCATCATCTACGTGGAAATACTGGGACATGTTTGTGTACTTACACTGGGTGGTCTACATGGATGCATGCAATGACCTACAAGTGTATGAACAAGATTTAAATGATGTTAACCAAATTTTATGGCCAAATGCGATTCGTCGCAAAAATCAAGCAGATCGAGCATGAAAATGGGAACTCAGGAAGTAGCAGGAAATATCACTGGCTTATTTTGTAGAATCTACAGAGACAGTCTAGCATGAAAATTCAGAACTATATGTTGCACATCAAAGGAAAGTGGAACACGTGAACAGAATCAAGCCAAAGATAGAAATGCACCGCTAACATTTCAGAGTTCAAGGACTGAAATTAGAACTTTGATTTTAAATGTCTGATGTCTTCTGTAGAGACCAGATAGTGAGTGGACTAAGGAAGGGAGTCAGGTGTTGAATAATTTCTTCCAAATAAAATACACCAGAGGGTGTTTTCCGAGTTGAAAATCGGTAAAGGTATGGTTACCAAAGTTAAAATAAAGACGGATGGTGCAGGAGAATCCCATATAGGTCATGGAGGTATTCTACCCTCGAGGAAGTGGAACATAATACCTCAATCCTTCGGGAAGGGGCGCACAAAATGACTTCCTTCCAGGTACTACGACAAAGGTCACCTTGTCAGCGATCAAATTCTAGCAGCCACACGTCTGTTTAGTAAGCCTCGAAACCCTGTATTCCCCCAACTACATGAAACAAAGCAGCTCTGAAGGCCATGGCACAAAATACAAAAACAAAAATGAAATACCCAACCACACAAAAAAAAAAAAAAAAAAAAATTCTCACATTTATATAGAGAGAGGGTCCAAGTGTAGAGAGAACCCCTCAGATCTTCACTTTCCAGAATACAATTGCTTTCCTGTAGAGATTTGTTCCATTACAAAATGGGATGAATTCTGGTGCTAACTGTCAACGCCAGTGGTTGTTCCAGTATTTAATGGCCCAGAGTGAGGCATCATCTATTGTGGGAATAGTTTCCAACACAAAAATATGCATCGTTGGTTCACTGTTGATTTCAAAATTCAGATATTCAATCTCACTGCTCTGAAGGATTTATTTCCATTCCGTTTGCAAACACTGGTGCAGGATACAAGATTTCTCCCCTGGAACTGATGAGAAAATTTCATTTTCTCTAAGGAATAGGTTAAATTTCTGTCGAGTACAGTCAACCCTGACATCTATTAGCTGTGTGTATTTACTCACAGACCAGACCTCATGGTGGCCATGGTGGGAGAGGCCAACTATTTCTCTACAGTTGTGTTTTCAGGGAAAACTGACGTGTTTCATCAACAACCGCTTGGCTACTGTCACGCAGAACTTGGCACAAACTTCCTCTTAAGGAAGTGAAACCACGTCTTAAGATCTCATTTGCACATCTTTGAATAGTCTGCAGGTACCATTAGTATGATTTGCTTTATTCATTTTTAATTTATAGTCTTGATCTTGTTACTGTCTTCATTTTATTTCATTATTTGCCTCCAAAAGTCATGGCTGTCCCCACATTGTTTTCTATATAAGGGATTCTTGTTAAAGGAACCCAAATGTTGAAGATGCCCCCCCCCTTTTTTTTTTTAATTAGAAAACAGAAACCAGTGAGAGCAGAGAAAATCATGTTAAAGGGAGACAATTGAGGTAATGCAAGTGAACTTGAACACTTGACCAAGCAGTGCCCATTGGTGAGTTGCAAAACAGGGTAGAAGGCAGGAAGCTTTTATAGGGTCAAGAATAAAGAACAGCAAGGGATGAATAAACCATTTCAGATTGGCTGCGCCACTTGGTCACCCTGGGTGTGTGGACACTGGCCTTGCAGACAGCTCATGTGTCTCATCTCGAGGACATATACAAGGACACAGAAGCTAGCCCAGTTCTTTGTATGTCCCGATACCCTGGTGGGAGCAGCTCCCTTTGGAGCCTACAATGTCATTTCAGCAGTCAGAGGGGAAGATGGTTTTCCTTTATTTATTTATTATTTATTTATTTATTATTTATTTATTTGGATGCACACGGTCAACATGTTTAAATTGTTTATCCCTCATTTTAAACCTACTGATAAATGTTGAGAAGGTCATTTTATTAGGTAAATTTGGACACTGTTTTTTAATACACAGTGTTGTTTTGATACCATTTGAGAAGTATTTGTGTGTTTTTAATCTGAAGGTCATGTGAACTCACCACTCAAGGGCTGTGTGGAATGATTTGAGGAGGAAAAAAACGCATGTGGCTTTGATTTCTAGGTATTGCCGGCCATAGGAGAGGGAAGATAATCTGAGAAACCAGAAAAAGAAAGAGGGACAGAGCGGTCTCCTGCCTCTGTTGGCAAACTATTTGGTTCCCTTAAAATACCTATAGATGGGGGCAGCTGGGTGGCTCAGTTAAAATTGTCTGACTCTTGATGTCAACTCAGGCCACTATCTCAGAGTTGTTGAGTTCAAGCCCCACATTGGAAGCTGCTTTAAAAGAAAATAAAGTAAAATAAAATAAATTGTCTAGAAATGGAAAGGCTCTACTAGGAACCAGTAATTTCGTGTTTAACACCACTTTACCCTGTTTTTGCACAGCACTTTTTTTTCTTCCCCTAAATTACCATCCTAGTGTGTAATTTCATGTTTAGCATCATTTTACCCTGTTTTTGCACAGCCCTTTTTTTCTTTCCCTAAATTACTATCTTTGTGGGATTTATGAATGATTGCTTGACATCGGACAGAAGGTGTGTGTAACTCAATTATAGATGTGATTTTAAAGCAGTTCCTCCATAATAATGTCCTTTAAAAAAAATACATATGAGTGGCTAAATTTTTTAAGTAAATTTATGGTTATCAGTTCAGACCTTCCCTGATCTCTGCATAAAGCTATTTCTCTGAAAGCTAACTGCCGATGGAGACATGATGATACTACTCTATTCTCTCGTTTTTCTGAGATGGCACAGTGCAAGAGAAGTTTTCGGGGTGATGAGATATTTCTAACCTTGTCCTCTCCACACGTGGTTACTGAGCCTTGAAACGTGGCAAGCGTAACTCACTCACGCAACTGTTAAATTGTTTAATTAACTGAAGTTTAAATATCCAATATGGCTAATGGCTACCATATTGGATAGCCCAGATCTTATCAAAACTTTGTCTGTTTCTTTACTGGTTTTGTTCTCTCTTGTCAAGGAAAGATTTCATTGCTTCCATCTATCTAAATGGAGCTGATCCTTGTGGATCCACAAGGGTCACCTGCTTCTCATTCATATGTCTTCCTTTATGACTACAAACTTTGCTTTTTTTCCAGCCTTTGACCTTCCTGGAGACTCCGTTTATAATTACCTCTGCTTTCTGTCTGTCTTAGAGGTGTGTTACATCCTCGTCTACAGTCTATAAATCGGTTAATGTCCAAATGGTTATATTTGTGCAATGAATGGGGAAACTATATAGTTACATATGTAATTAAATCCAGTCGATTAAAAGGACCGGATTCTTGGTGAGACTTTCTGACATGGGATACTATTTACTGGCTAGATGAAAAGGTGCTTAGTACCATAATTTACTAGCTACCTGGAAATTGGACGTTAGGAGATTCAGTTTCTTCATCTAAAAATTGGAATAATAAAAGTAGCACCATAATCAATGGGTATTTATAAGTGAACTGGATCAGGAGCTTAGGAATGCCGCATTTACCAGGCTATGAAAAGAAAGCAGCTTTTGATGTTGATTTTAATACTCTTCCTGGTAGAGGAAAATAGAGTGTAGAGACTCGAATCTATTAAAATGTATTTAGGAATAAATTATACCATAATAATTCATGTATGGCATGCCTCCTCTTACAAATTCCAAGCTGTTTTAGCTTGGGAACATCATCTTTGCATTTGATTCTTAAGTAAGAAGTCCCCAATTTTTGCATAGTTGACGAAAGTTCTCATGTTTTGAATATCAGTAGGGGTAGAGTGAACCAGTTAAGGGGCAGTGAAGTATTTAGCCATCCAATTGCACCTGGAACTCTGATTTGGTAATCAACAATTAGTAAATGTTACATATTGACCCCTTCTTGGAAGAGCTCAAAATTTTATGAATTGAATCCTTCTTTGAAGGGCTCAAAATGTTATAAATTGACTCCTTCTTTGAAGAGCTCATTGGCTGAGTATCTGAAAGCGCTCTAAGATAATTCTATAATTAAATAGATTGAACAAAAAATGGGTAATATTGCTACATATTGGAGGTGGTTTTGGATGTACTGTCTTCAGTCCCTTGTCAGCCAAAACAGTTGAGTTTGATTTTGACTGTCAGGATGCTGCCCGCAGAGTTGAGCAATCACTGTGGAAGTGTGCAGGCGCGTCCCCCAAACCAAAAGCACGGTGAATTGTTAGCGGGTTATATTATGCTGGCAAAATCGCTGTTTAGAATCATATCTGTTGGTTATAGCTTTGAGCTGCTCTGTCATTATGAAGCTGGATATGTTTTTCCGTGGTTATATTTCAGTTCCCTTTTGCCTTTGGAGTGGAAATATTAAGGAAATATAATAAAGAGAAAAATACACTGTGAGAACTCCAGTATTATATCAAAGAATGCACAATTAAGCGAAAATGATGCTCTTCTTTTTAGGTGGTTCAAAGCCGATGTCTATGCTTATTGAATTGAGAGGTGTAAGCCTTTATACCTTGAGACCAGCACATTGCATTGCAGGGAAGACGTAGTCGTCTGAGCAAACCACATAGGAAAAAGGGAAGAGAATCTGTGTACACTAAAGGCGATTATCAGAATGGCTGCTCCCCGTTTTATGGAATGTTGTAATGCCCTCGCAGTATTTATCAAAGACAGAACAAATAAAAAAATAAATTGAAGTAAAAAAAAAAAATTTAAAAAAGAAAACTTTGAGTGAAAATAATTTAATAAATTGAATTGGTTATTTTCAAACTAAAATACTGACTGTAGAGGTTAGTTCTGATCATACTGTCTCAGATTCTACAAGATGCTCAGACTCTAGTGGAGGGAGCCCTGTTCTTTTCTGCTCACATTCGTTGATGTGAGCACCGAGGGGGACTAAGTGGGTCTCCTACGACAGTAGTTCTTGGCTCTTCTGAGCCATACATAACAGTGAGATTCTAAAGAAAAAAATGAAGGCACGCACATATATCACATGAACCCCTTTGAAGATGATGTACAGACTTGCATTAAAATGACCAAGTCATTTTTTTTTAATTTTAATTTTTTTAATTTTTATAAACATATATTTTTATGCCCAGGGGTACAGGTCTGTGAATCACCAGGTTTACACACTTCACAGCACTCACCAAAGCACATACCCTCCCCAATGTCCATAATCCCACCCCCTTCTCCCAAACCTCCTCCCCCCAGCAACCCTCAATTTGTTTTGTGAGATTAAGAGTCACTTATGGTTTGTCTCCCTCCCAATCCCATCTTGTTTCATTGATTCTTCTCCTACCCACTTAAGCCCCCATGTTGCAAATAGAACTGCGCTATGACCCAGCAATTGCACTATTGGGTATTTACCCTAAAGATACAAACGTAGTGATCCAAAGGGGCACGTGCACCCGAATGTTTATAGCAGCAATGTCCACAATAGCCAAACTATGGAAAGAACCTAGATGTCCATCCACAGATGAATGGATCAAGAAGATGTGGTATATATGCACAATGGAATACTATGCAGCCATCAAAAGAAATGAAATCTTGCCATTTGCGACAACATGGATGGAACTAGAGCGTATCATGCTTAGCGAAATCAGTCAAGCAGAGAAAATGACCAAGTCATTTTAATGTCAGGTCGGGGGTGCCTGGGTGGCTCAGATGATTGGGCATCCAACTCTTGATTTCAGCTCAACTCATGATCTCATGAGTCATGGGGTCAAGCTCCAAGTTGGTTTCTTCCCTCAGCGAAGAGTGTGCTTCAAAGATTCTCTCCCTCTGCCCTTCCCCCCACTCATGGACTTTCTTGCTCTCAGATAAATAAGCCTTAAAAAAAAAAAAAAAGTCAACCTATATACTAATGTCAGAAATAGGAGTTCCACTCCCAAACTACACCATGTGCTCAACACTCAAGGAATTGAGTTCCGTTGCTTTTACTCTAGTGTAGTCTTTCTGCTTTAGTACATCATCTCCTTTTTATCGTAGTGAGTGTTTTTTTTTTTTAAGATTTTATTTATTTATTTGACAGAGATCACAAGCAAGCAGAGAAGCAGGCAGAGAGAGAGGAGGAAGCAGGCTCCCTGCTGAGCAGAGAGCCCAATGCAGGGCTCGATCCCATGACCCTGAGATCATGACCTGAGCTGAAGGCAGCGGCTTAACCCACTGAGCCACCCAGGCGCCCCTGTAGTGAGTGTTTTAAATAAGGACTTCAGAAGCATTTCCAATGTACAATATGCACACAGAGGAAAGTTTTTCTCTCCGGTGTCTGACTTCCCTACAGTCTTGCTAAGCTGAGCATGTTTGCTGGGAAGCCCTGTGAGAGCAATGAGGGAATTTTCTGGAATTAGAACCCCCCCCCCCTTATTTTAGTACATAATAATTAATTTGAAGAGGAGGCATGGCTGACGGTAGGGTCACTTGAGGCTGGTGTCGTTGTGTGTTTGTATCTGCTCTTGTCCTGTGTTGGTTTTTCAGGAAGTACTGGGTCCTCTACTGATAGCTGCCACCATCTCAATGAGTCTCTGGGAGATAGTGAATTCAGAGTTCATTGGTGGCTGTTTCTATGACAGCGTTGTCTGGAAGTGTGTTTTTCAGTGACTAAACTTTTTTTGATTAACTTCTATTTCTGTGCCGTTTTACTGTTATTGAGTTACGAAGACAGACGTTGCTCTGGAAATTATCTAAGTATTGACTTTTTTGAAATTTCCATTGACGTCTTAAGCAGTAGATTCTCTTACTGAGGACTGAAACGTCCCTTTTCATGGGGATGGATGTGGACACAAGAACAAAGCTGTTCATGTTACGACTCATTTTCTCTCTATTTTTATTTTGTACTAAATCTGCCCAGCCTGAATGAGGTGTATGGTGTGTTTTAGATTTATTTTTATCATCTTCTGATTATTTCTCATTTATATGATTGATGTCATGTGGGTCATATAAACAGAATTATGACAGAGAATGAGAAATGCCATGTTCATGGGGTGCGTGGAGGGCTCAGTCAGTTAAGCATCTGCCTTTGGCTTCCGTCATGAACCCAGAGTCCTGGGATAGAGCCCTCCATTGGGCTCCCTGCTCAGCGGGGAGTGTGCTTCTCCCTCTGCCTCTTCCCCCTGCCAGTGTTTGCATGCTGACTCTCAAATAGATAAGTAAAATCTTTATTAAACAACAACAACAAAACATGTTCACTCACTAAGTTGCCTTGATTCTGGTTATTGTGCTTAACTGAAAACTCCACATATGTGACATTCAAATGACCTCAGTCACATTCTTTTTATTTGTATTCAACTGTATTCACCTTTTTGTCTATAGCTTTATACTCAGTCTTACTTTATATCTATGTTTTAAGTAGGTTTCCACGAAGTAAAATTTTGAGTAGTTTTAAAATTACAAAGTTTCACTTTCCATTTTAACAGGAAATGTAATCCATTTACATTCAGTGTGATGACCAGTATATTTTATTTCATTTTTTAGTTTTTATTATTTATTTATTCATTTTTAAAGATTTTATTTATTTTTTGACAGAGAGAGATCACAAGTAGGCAGAGAGGCAGGCAGAGAGAGAGAGGAAGAAGCAGGCTCCCTGCAGAGCAGAGAGCCTGATTTGGAGCCCGATCCCAGGACCGTGGGATCATGACCTGAGCCAAGTTAGAGGCTTTAACCCACTGAGCCACCCAGGTGCCCCTCATTTTTTTTTTTTTTAAGATTTTATTTATTTATTTGGTAGAGAGAGAGAGAACACAAGAAAGGGAGCGGGAGGCAGGGGACGAAGCAGAATCCCTGCTGAGCAGGGAGCCCAATGCAGGACTCAATCCCAGGACCCTGGGATCATGACCTGAGCTGAAGGCAGATTAACTGACTGAACCACCCAGGCACCCCTTTTATTTCATTTTCTTTGCAGTTACTGTTTTTAATACTTACTTTCATTTTTTTGTGGTAAGAACACTTAACCTGGAATCTATTCTCTTAACAGAAGTAGACAATATAATGTTCTTTCCTCTTTCTGTATTTCTGATTGCTTAATTTGGATAGTAGAAATTTCATTTATGTTATTCATTATGTGGGATGTTCAAATAGTATTTTTTTTCCCTTTAATCCTTCTTCAATATAACATTTGATTTGTTCAGACATATCTATTGTTTATGCAGTAAATCAAAAATAAATATATAAATTAACCCCTAGTGTATCTATGTCAATATGTAGCTGTCTATTATCTCTTATCTATATCCATTTATCTATATGTATTTCCCTGTCATCCATCTATCTAATTGCATTTGGATTTTGAACTGGTTTCAAAGTATTCTTTATATCCAGGTTTTACAGAAGTTATTTCATCTCTATTGCTAAAATTGTACACTTTCCATTTCTTTCCCCATTTAGAACTATAATCCGTTTAAACTCTATTTTATGCATGGGGAGAAGCAGGGACTCTTCTGGTTTCCCCCAAAGTTTCCATTGATTGGTGGTATCATTATTTTGTTGACTTTATTTTCATATGTGGTTGGGTCAATTTCTGGGCTTTTTGTTGAACTTGTCTGTGTATATGCTCAACAATATGGTACTATTTTACTGAGAGAAGATTGTTAATATGTTTTAATGTGCTAGTACTGGTCTCCTCCAATTAAGATTGCTGTTGGTTTTTCCATGGTTCTGCTTACCTGTGGTTCTCCAGAGCTCCCCAGGCTCTGAGGAACACCTTTGCCCCCCCCCACCCCTTCACACCACTGGGCTGGTTATTAAAACCTTCAAAGTCAACTTTCAAGACCAACGTGGAGTGTAGACTGTTGAGTGCAGTCTTTGTAAATAGGCTTTTCATTGAACACTCTTCCGTACATCTTTCAAGGAGAACTGTTTCCAACTGCTCTGCCATCCCTGGGGACTTGACCATCACTGTCTCTTTTTTATGTTGAGAAAATGCCTCTTGGGGTCCATAATCAATATGCGTAATTTCCCATTTACTACTTGGCTTGAGCCTTCACTTAGGGCATTGTGTTTTGTCATTGTCATTCATAAGTCTATTTCTTTGTTCTTTGTTTCTATATTAGGTAATTTACTTATTTTAAAGGTTTTTATTTACTTATTTGAGATATAATGAGAGAGAGAGAGAGAGAGGGCACAAGCAGGGGGAGTAACAGGTCGAGGGAGAAGCAGACCCCTTGCCGAACCCAGAGCTGGATGCAGGCCTCCATCCCAGGACTCTGGGATCATGACCTGAGCTGAAGGCAGCTGCTCAACTGACTGAACTACCAGGTGTCCCTATATTAGGTCATTTCTTCACAAAGGCCATAAAGTTCCAGGGTTCATCACTTTGGCTGACTTTGCTGAACTTAATCTACCATGTGGCGACTGATGGAGGAAAGGTACGTTACCTGTTCGTGTCAAAGGAGGTATCTGATGGCAAATTTATGTCAATCCGTGTACCTTAGCTCTTCCTAGAGTTTTTCCCCTTTAATCTCAACTATCTTTTTCCCTCTTTGGTTCCATCAAAGAGAATTTCATAGCCCAATGCCAAACTCAGGCTCCGTGGAATATAGAAATTCACACCCGTCCTTATGCGTTTGTTTTCACCTATCACGCCATGATTGGTAACCAGCAAGCTTGACCTGTAGTGTAAGGAAAATAAAAACCCTAAGGCAGCTTCAGTGCAGAGCATTTCTTGCTTCAGTGGACAGATAGCAAAAATGTCATCTGGGTGAAGAACAGCACATCAGTTATAGGCTGTGACTTAATAATAGCTTCTTAGAAAATAGCATCCCTTTGTTTCTCTTTATAAAGGCCCATCTTTCTAAAGTCTGTGGTCAAATCATTAGCTGTCCACTCAACCGTGAGAGAGGATGCAGGATCCTTTCTGGTACCTCCCTTTTCGGTTGACCTTCGTCACCCGTGGGTGGCATCCCTGCCTCCTTACTAACTCCGTGCTGAGTCACTGCACAGAACTGACAGCTGTCTTCTGAAAAGCAACTGTACTGGTGCGGTCTGTTTAGTTTTGGAAGAATGCAAGAAATCCAGCAAGGTTGAGGGGGAAGGGAGGACTCTAATAAAATACCCTCCTGTGTGATTTGGAAGCGCCTTTTTTCTGAACACCTTCGGTACCTGACAGATAATTGCGCCAAGCTTTACTGGTTTCCAAATTTCTCAGGATTTTTTGGATTTGGAGGAAAATGAGCTCCCTTGTACATAAGAAACCTTACAAGGCATTTACTGAGCATCATATTTTATCATAATATTTATATTTATTGGATTCTCATTGTATTCATATTATTGAAAGCCATAAATTATTCTTAAGAAGCCCATTGAAGGGCACCTGGCTGGCTCAGTGAGTTAAGCTTCTGCCTTCGGCTCAGGTCATGGTCTCAGGTCCCGAGATCGACCCCTGCATCGGGCTCCCTGGTCGGTGGGGATCCTGCTCCTAGCCCCCTCCTCCCCCCACCTGCCTCTCTGCCTATTTGTGATCTCTCTCTGTCAAAGAGATAAATAAAATCTTAAAAAAATAAAAAAGAAATAAAAAGACCGTAGAATTCACTCATGACCCCATAGAACCAAATAATTCCACGTGATATCCAATGCCCTGAAAACATTGATTTGTTTAGAGCAAGGGTCAGCAAACACGTTCTGAAAACCTTCCTAGAAAGGGGCAGTAGTGAAGATGTTAGGCACTGCACACCTTGTCCCGGTTAGTCCACTGGTAGCAAAACGGAGCCATAGAAAACACGTTGATCGACGGGTGTGGCTGTGCCTCAGCAATTTTGTGTGGATACTGAAATTTGAATTGCATAGAATCTCTGCATGTCATGAAATAATTTTCTTCTCTTGAGTGATCTGTTTCCAAACACTTAAAAATAGGAGAGCAGTCTTAGCCTCTACGTCCTACACAAACAAGCAGCGGGCTAGAGTTGGCTTGTTGGTGATCTCGTTTGTGGACCTCGTTTTGGAATAAAAATCTGTCAGAGCGAGACTGGGAGTGGCTGTTTTCTGAGCCGTGCCATTGATCCATTCCGTTCATTCTCTCTTGGATGCGTGGTGGGGAGAGGGGCAGGGACTAAACGAAATAAAAACAGTGGGAATGAAGAGTGATGTGATTTGCTGCGAGTTTTCCCTGGAGCTGTCTTCACTCGAGCGGTCCCATGAGCACACATCTCTGACCTGTCATTCCCAAGTCATATTGCCCAGTTCTGTTTCCCAAAGACATTGTCTTCCTGCAACAGAGTAGGTGGTTCTGGATAGTCCCAGGGAAGTCACTTTTGGGGTTTTTTGGTAGTCCTTTATGGAAGGCTTTGTGTCGGATCCCTGACTATGTGCTGGTTGCCTGCTGAGTGGAAAAAGTCAGTCCTTTCTTAAAATCCTCCTATCAGCTCTGTGCATTCTTTTCTGTTTGTTTGTCTTGGTTTTGGTTTTCGCTCGGTGCATTTTGAAGCAACTCTTCCCCAGCTTTTACTTGACGAAATTGAATACCTGCACGTGAGGCACATCTTCCAAAGTCACAGAGTTTTTAAAGGTGAGACACCCCCTACTCCATGAAAGGAAATACTGCTAAGTGGGTTGCTTCATTAGGGAGGTGTTACTTTGAAGTAGGAAAGACAGGGAGGAAGAGAAGAAGAAAGGAAGATGATAGACTTGTATCTCGTAATGATGACACCTGGGGGATTGTTCCTTGGTTCTTTCCTTGGCATGCACTTAAGTTAGTCACACCTGCATTGATAATTCTGGATTTATCGTTGCAATTTCATATGAAGACCTACTTTATAAGACAACCTAGTCTGTTAGAAGAAAACAAAGGCAGCCATGTTACCATGTCTGCATAGAAAAGTAAAGCCACCCGCCACAGGTGTGCATGCCGAGGGACGCCCCCCCCCAATCCCAGGCTTCTCTGCCCCTTGCTTTGGTGCTGGGGTTTCACTTTAGAATCAAGCTCACATCCTCAACGCCGCTTCCCCTTTTTCGTCGATAATATGCCTGCGAAGGACTTTGGAGCCCTAAAAGATAGCGTGTGTGCATGAGGACAAGCTTCAACGTGTAAATGCAGTCTGAAGCCCACATGACCGCCTTGAGCACGAGAGCCCAGCCTGGTCTGGAAGTGCACTCTGGTTGGAAATGACACCCCTTATGTCCGTCCCCTGTGGAGCTGGGCTGGCCATGCTGTCACGGCTAACTTCTATGCCAGCTGCAAGAACCACAGGCTGTATAATTCTGTCTTTCCTGCTCTATCACATGAGTTGGTTATGGTGAGGACTCTGCTCTACAGCCATGTGAAAAAGTTGAAGAATAATGGAATGAAGCAGACCTGTCACTTGCATGCAGGGACAAAGAAGGAAGTGCTCCTATGATCATCTAAATGGCTGAATGTCCACCCCTAGCCACTGGGTGTGTTGATACTTGAGGCTGATGCCCACATTTTGGGAACGTTGTCCATCTTTGCTTAGATGTAGCTGGTGGTGATTGTTGTGGTACCAGTGGAGATGCTCATACCAGGACTTGATCCCATGGGATGCAGCATTATAGATCCTCTAGTCTGACCAAGAAGGGTGGGCCCAGAACAGCAGTTTCATCTCCAGCCTGGTTCTTGGGTTTCTCGGGCTCATTCATGTTCTCCCCAATGCCTTGTGCATTTCACACAAGATCTGTCGATCCTAAAATGGCTATAAGAACCGGCGTCCTACTCACTGACCTGTTTACTCATCTGTCTTGACATGCACTCCATGTTTCTGCCTCCCCTCTGTCACCGTTGGCAAATAACCTCCCTTTTGGAAATGTCTTCCTGGGACCTGATGGGCTCACAAGACAGTTCTCTCTAGCCAAGAACAATGTTCATCACTGTACCGTCTGTCCTTGGGTAAAGTTTCGTCCCTTTCCCTGTGGTTTCTACCAACCCATTCTTCTCCTTCCTGATGAATGAACAACTTCTTCCAGATGTCCCCTCCTTCAGTATCTACTACTAAAAAGCATCTATCATCTCGCACACACCTTTTCTGTGACCCAACATATGGAATCCTTTAGCGTGTGTCTTAAGATCCAACCCTTGGAATGACTTGTGACACCCAGGCATGAGGTATGCAGAATTGCGAGCTGGTGAACTCCTTTCTCATGACATCATGCCTCTGTTCAGTGGATGAATGAGGAGTTCCCAACACTGCCTTTTAAAAATCCAATGCAAGATTTTACCCTTTCTCTGTCCAATTTCATTGTCATTTGGCTGGTTGTTTTAGTTTTCTCTACAATGGAAAACACTGCTCCAAGCAAGCTATCACGTGTGCAATGGATGTGCTTGTTATGTCTTCCTGGAAGCTCAGGGGAATCTTGTGAGATGGGAGAGAACCAGGGGAAGTGTCAGTGTGTGTGTGTGTGTGTGTGTGTGTGTGTGTGTGTGTGTGTGCGGCCCTACGGAACTCCCAGCAGCTTGATAATTAGAAACACTCCAGGGCACTTTCTCAGGATCATCACTCAACCAACTGCAAAATAATTCACTTATACCACGATTGAGCTCAGAATTCTCCCTATTCTGCATAAGAAAACATCAGAAACTTAGCTAGATGTTTTTCGAAAGTTGGAACATACACTCTTTTGAGAATTTTTCTCATGATCTTTCATCAAGTTCAAAAAGCATTTTTTCTTCTTCTGTTCTTTGTTTAATAAAATAGTTTCTTGTGTTCCACTTAATTACTGATCACAGTGGGATTGAATTAGAAGTTGATGAACACTGCATATGTAGGCAGTCTGCAACTATTTAGGAATTAAACAACGCGCAGACTTCTGAATTAGTCAAAAGAAAATGTCTCTCAGGAAATTTTAAAAATATTTTGTACTGACAGACAATGAAGTAAAAATGTATCAGAATGCATTGCTTGCACGCAAAGCATAAAAATCAACAAGTTTTCACCTAGTTGGCAAAGAAAGAGCAAGCTTCGTGGAAAATCGGTAGAAGGAATGACAAAATAAATATTACATCTTTGAAATTGGAAGCCGAATCATTACCAAAATCCAAAATTGATTATTTCACACACACACACACACACACACACACACACACACACACACACACAGAGTTTGTGTAAAACGTGGTGAAATCTGGATAAGGTCTATGGCTTTTAGTTAACAGAACTGTTGTATCAATTTCAAAGTCCTGGTAATCACGTTGTACCATAGTCTGTAAGAAGTTTGCATATGCGGGGGAGGAGACAAGGGACTATCTCTGCTACAGCTTATTGTGACTCTTCCATCACATTTTAGAAAAGCTAAATTCTTTACAAAAGCTCTTAAACTTGGTCTGGAATAAGACACCATAACAAAGGGAGTTTTTAAAAATTATCAGTATCACTAATAAATCAAGGGTCACCATTCCAACCACACAGACATAGGGGAAATAATATTGAAACACAAATAACAACCCTATGCCACTAAAGTTGACCACCTGTTTGGAAAGGACAATTTTTTTTTTTTTTAAGATTTTATGTATTTGTTTGCTAGAGAAAGAAATTGTGAGAGAGGGAAGACAAGCAGGGGAAAGGGGGGGTGAGAGAGGGGGAAGCGGGCTACCCACAGAGCAAGGAGCCTGATGCAGGGCTTGATCCCACGACCCTGGGATCATGTCCTGAGCTGAAGGCACATGTTTAACAACCGAGCCCCTCAGTTGCCCCTGGAATGGACAAATTCTTGAAAGACATGCATTATCTAAAGCAACATATGAGAATAAGAAATCCTGTGTAGACTTAAGTACATATTAAAAATAGAATTTTAATTTGAGTAAGCTTCAGGGCACTTGGGTGGCTCAGTCAGTTAAGCCTCTGACTCTTGGTTTTGGCTCAGGTCATGGTCTCAGGGGTGAGAGGTGGAGGCCTATGTTGGGGACCCCACTCAGTGCAGAGTCTGCTTGAGATTCTCTCTCACTCTTTCCCTCTACCCTTCCCCCTGCTCTCATGCACTCTTTCTCTACATAAATAAAATCTTAAAAAAAAAAAAAAGCTTCAATAAGGAAAACTCTAAGCCCATGCAACTTTTCTGATGCCTTCTATCAGACATTTAAGAAAAAAATTGTTTTCTTGTAATGTTATGCAAACTATTTCAAAAACCAGTAAGTAAGCATATTCACTGTGATTTTGATATGCTTTTCAAATGCTGCTCTAGCAACTGGGAACCCAAATAGGGAAAAAAAAAATGATCCACCTCAGATTTTCCCCATAGCGTGCAGAAAAATGAATTTTAAATGGATCATAGATCCATTTACATTTGAAAGTATAAAATGTGGGACACCTGGCTGGCTCAATCAGAGGACCGTGTAACTCTTGATCTTAGAGTTGTGAGTTCAACTCTAAAGAGTTGAGATGACTTCAATATAAAATCTTCAAAAAATATATTTTTAGTATAGAATGTTATAATTAAATTTAAGAGAAAGGTTTTTGTGTTACTGAAGTAGGATAAGATCTTTTAGATTGTACACTCCCACAGTAAGAAAATAAATATAGTCTTCATTAAAATTAAAATAGTTTGATCTTTGAAAGGAAAATATGAATCACAGTCTGGGAGAAAATATTTGCAACGTCTATGACCAACCAAGAGACTATATACAAAATCAATGTTTAAAAAACTTAACTTGATAAGGTGAGAAATAGATATATCTTAAAAAAAAAAAATTAGGGGCATGTGGGTGGATCAGTCAGTTAAGCATCTGCCTTTGGCTCAGGTCATGATTCCTGGGTCCTGGGATCAGTTCCCACATCAGGCTCTCTGCTCAGTGGGAAGCCTGCTTCTTCCTCTCCCACTCCCCCAGCTTCTGTTCCCTCTCTCACTGTCTCTCTGTCAGATAAATTAAAAAAAAGAAAAAAGTTTTTAAATTTCAATGAGCTAAAGAACAAACACATCAACAAAAAATACAATGCAATTTTGTATTGTATAAATTTGTATAAATGATTTATATATAAATTTGTATAAATGATAAGTTTAAAATGCATATGATAAATTCAATTCAAAACATATATAAATGTCAAGTGCATTGACATTTGACATCATTGATTAGTGAAATGCAAATTACATCCAAACACAAATGTTAATGCGCACTGACTAACAGGGATAAAACCACAGTCAGAGAATCAGGATTGGCACATAGCTCTCATACGTTGCTGGTGGGAATGTAAATGATTACATGACTTTGGAAAATAACTTTAGGTTAGTCTTATAAACCTAAATGTAAATTTTATACCCGACGCAGGCCCCAACCATGTCCATGTGAATGTTTATGGCCTCTATGGTAATAACAGTGAGAGAATGAATACCAAGTAACAGGCAAATGGAAAGGCAAAACTATTGTCTATCCAGTAACGGATCCTGCAACCGCCTTTCCAGGAAGTGTCCAGTGCACCCTTATGCACGGTCACTAAGATTTGGAAACAATCTCAGGGTCTGTTGATGAGTGACGAGATGAACATGTGATTCTCTATGAGTACACTCAACCTTGATGAGCTCTAACTAATGTGTGGAAGAAGCTGAGTCATTGTCTCGTACACCTGACGTGACTACAGCACTTCATGCTAATTATGCTCGACTAAAAATTTAAATAAAAGAACACGGAGGGATGTCCACACATGGAATACTATTCCACGGTTCTAAAGAAAGATCCTGCCATTTCCGGCAACATGCATGGCCCTGAAGGAGTTTCAGCCACACGCAGAAGGACAAACACTGTATGATCGCACGGATGTATGAAATCTGAGAGAGCCAGACCCGTAAAAGGAGAGAGTTGACTGGCAGGGGCCAAGGGCTGGGGGAATAGGAGAAATGGGGAGATAATAGAGGGTACAGATGTCCACTGACTAGATGAGTTAAGTTCTGGGATCCAGGGCACAGCATAGTGACTATGTAGTTAGGAACACTATTGTCTGCTTGAAAATGATCAAGATGGGAGACCTCCAGTGTTCCCAACAGACGCACACAAACACACATACACACGCACATGTGTGTTGACGGACATGTTCATTAGCTTTATATTACAGTAATTCCACAGTGTATACATATATTAAATCATGACGGACACCTTAGGTATATACTCTTTGTAATTGTCAGTACTGTTATCAGTAAAGCTGGGGAAAAATACAACTGATTGTCAGTTACATTATCAATAAATCTGGGAAAATGCAACTGATTAAAGAAAAGCCCAAGAACATGGTGGCACCTGTGTCCCTGTGGAGGAATGGGAGAAATACAGTGTTGAGGGCATAAGCAGGACACAAATGGAGTACATACCGTATCCTTCCATTGATCAGTTCTAGCCCAAACTGGTATGGACTGATACTGATCAGTTGGGATGAAGGACAGAGAGGAATGGAACTCCCAATGCTATGAGGCAACTGTCCCACATAATGGGAATGTGCTTTATCCTGACTGTGGGAACTTTGGCAGGGGCAATTCACAGGGGCTAAGTCTCAGGTCTTCTGAGACAAACAAGGTTTGGGTTTTGTAGAATATTTCTTATATTTAGTGGATTGCCACTCTATGATTCCCTTCTCCTTAACCTTGATTGAGCTTGCACTTGTGTTCTTATATAAATATTCCATTTTTCGTCTCTCTCTGGTTTTTAACCGGCTCTTTTGATCTAGTTTCTTAGGTTGAAAAATTTGATCCTTCATATATCACGTTTCTCCTCTGAGATCTATATGCGACATACGATGGAGGTTTTCTTGTCATTACATTAGATACTGTGTTTCCAATATTCCATGTACATCGGGAGAAAATATCCATAACACACCTAAAAATAATATGAATTTTACCAAGACTAGTTTAGAAGCAGATAGACAAATTTATATAGAGATACATAAATTTTCATTAAAAATCGTGATGCCCTCAAATAAATTATTGATCACACATATAGAGCATCCGTTATTTGTACTAATCTATATTGGTATGAGTTTGTATTTTATTTGTACTAATTTGTATTTTGTTTGTACTACTCTATGTTGGTATAAATTTGTGTTTTAACAAAAGCAAATAGTTTTACAAAGGACTTGAGAGGATATGTCACAACAGATAACATACAAATGGCAAAGAAAAAAAAGAAGACATTGAAAAAAAAGAAGACATTGAAGAACGGTCAAGAAGAGCAGAGAGTTTTGTAGTTCTTACCCAATTATCCCCAGATATCCCATGAGTACATCATTCCACTTTTAGACATTTACCCAAGAAAAACGGAAGTGTATACCCCCAATCAACTCATCTGGGAATGTTGGTAGCATCTTTATTTTTAATGACACCACCCTAGAAGAAACCAGATGTCCTGTAGGACAACCAAACTGTAGTATTTTTCATATAACAGAAGGCTGTTCAATAGCCAATATTAAAAAAAAAAATAGTGATCAAACATAACAAAACGGGTCAATCCAAAACATATGTGAAGTCAAAGAAGATAGAGAAAAAGAGTATGTATATGGTATGATTCCATTCATTCAAGTTTCAAGATGAGGCAAAACCACCGTAGGGTATTGAATGGTAGAACTGTGGTCACTTCTTAGCGATAGCATGGGTTGACCAGATGTATTTTTTTTGTGGAATGGTGGGAGTATACTTCCTTTTGCTGTGGAGGATGTATCCTGGTAGATATGGTGTCTCTATCATGTAATCAGATATATTTGATAATATTGATTGAACTGTAGATTAAAAATTTATGCTCATATATTAAAAAAAAAAATTAGTTCTGTTTATAGCCCCAAAGGGCATAATTCAGTGAATACACACATTAGTTCACTAATACAAGGAACATACTTACCCAGCCACAGTTTACCTCGAGAGTCCTGGAGACCCAAATACACAGAATTTCACAAAAATTTAATCCTGTGCCAGAGTTGGGAGTGTCTTTGGTTTCATGTCTTTGGTTTCATCTTAGCCTCTAGAGGCTAAGATCCCCAAACATGAAACCAAAGACACTTAATTTTGATGAGACACCTTGAAGTTCATCCTATTTTCTCCTGAGCAATATGGCTCACAGAACTGTTCTTAGAATCTTTTCTTCCTATAGTAGTAGAGAGTAGTCCTACTTTAAGTTATGGCTCTAAGTAAGTTTAGATCTATTTTTTTTTTTCCAGGAGGAGTCTTTTTCCAAAAGGGTCTATATACTTCTGTGCCTGAAGCTCTGTTAGGATACCTTGGATTGGACCCAGGTGCTTCTCTCAACCCTTTGCTACGAAAAGAAGCCGAGATTGCTTTCATCAGGCTCGATCTATCTCCCTCATTCTTACCCATCTAAGCATTACTGAATTTCTCTCCCAAGTGAAGCGTGATAACTCTGCAGTGTCCTGTTTCTGGTACAATTTGATTGAAATATCTATCAAGTTCTTATGTGACCTTCTGTCTGTAAGCTGGCTTATGAGAACAAAGGTAGTCATTATTTTTATTTCTAGGTTGTTAAGTGATGATGCTTTGTTTTTAGTTTGGGCTTCCTGGACTTCTTCCTGTGATCAACAGTCAGCTATCCAAAATAATCTTTTTTTTTTTTCTTTTCTGAGATAAATAACACATTTCTACAGCCATTTTCCATTCCCAGTATCTCATAATGGCATTTATTTATATTTAAAAAAAAAGATTTTTATTTATTTATTTGACAGACAGAGACCACACGTAGGCAGAGAGGAAGGGAAGCAGACTCCATGCTGAACAGAGAGCCTGATGTGGGGCTCGATCCCAGGGCCCTGAGATCATGACCTGAGTCGAACGCAGAGGCTTTAACCCACTGAGCCACCCAGGCACCCCATGGTATGCCTTTTTAAATGAATGTTTCTTTTTCTGGGACCAGGTATGACATTATTTATTTGTTGTTTTAAGTTTTCAAAGTTAGGTAAACATAGAAAGAATCTTACATTCAATATCCATCATTGTGTTTTAAGAAAAAGTTAGCATTCCGCTAGATTTGCTATAAAGACACACATACATATGTGTGTATGTAGTTATGTAGGTAGGTAGATTGATTGATAGATGCTAGATTATACAGATAGGTATATAGATAGATAATGTACGTAGATATGTATATAAATGATGGACAGATGGATGGATGGATAGATAGATAGATGAAAGAAAGGAACTGTCATCATTTGAGGCCCTATACATTCCTTGTGTGGGGCTGTCCCATGTACTGTAGGGATTCAGCGTTCTTGCTGGCTTCCACCAACTAGAAACCTATAGAACCTGCTCCATCTCCTGCAAAGAACAAACAAACCCAGCTGTCTCCAGAAAATTAGAAATGCCCACTGGAAGGAGAATCTTCCCTACTATAGAAATAGAATATTAATATATAAACATGGAGATATACTATATTAATATTATTAAGTATATATTCCCCCCCAATTCAAATAAATGCAGACGTCATCAGTGTTTCTTCACAAAACAATTTACTGTGTACCTCCAAATATAAAAGAACATTTTTTTTCCCTGCTGGACAGTGATTCCCTTCTCACATCTAATGAAAATAAAGTGAATTTTCTGGTATCTTAAGATTCTTTCACTTAAGTTCCCATTTCCTCGGCGGCATCTGAAAATTCACATTCCTTTATACAAGATAGTCATGTCTCTGTAGTCTCTTTTATTCCGGTACAGTCTCCCACTTTATTTTTCTTTTTCTATTTCTCTTTCTTTCTTTCTTTCTTTTTTTTCCCCCCTGATACCTTATACCTGTTTGAGGTGAGACCTTGGCTCAGGCAGCACACCCCTCCCATACCCTGGATGCATGTGATTGTGTCTCTTGGAGCCCACACATCTCCCTTCAACCCTCCAGTTCCTATTGAGATTGAAATCATTTGGGGAGGCATGATTCAGTTAAAGTTAATCATCCCAGGCAAGAATTCCAAAGAGGGATGCCCAGCCCTTCAGGTGGTCTTAGAATAAAAGGGTAGCATCACCGTGGTACCACCCCCTGACTTCTAGATGGATGACTGGCCTCCGATGACATCAGCCATGTGACATCCTCTGCAGAGACACTGGTACCCTTTTCTAAAAGGCAGTGTTTATCACTGAACCCTCACCGCCCAGTTCTTATATCTTCCCAGCTCAACTCCTGGAAAAATGGTATGTGTGTATCCTTTTATGAGCAACACGTGCATGTGGTATGTGCAAAAAGATGTATTTTTCCATGACTCTGTGCATACTCTACTCTGGAGTGGCATTGTGTATATTTGGCAGGATCATGCTTGCGTGTGAATGAACCCACACAGAGGAACACCTACAGCCTAAGCGCCACCTTAGGATGGCCCTCGGCACCTGAGAATGGGGTATGTGTTTGCTTTCAAGTACACACAATTAGCTTCAAATGTCAACTCACAGTTTGCGCCAAGGTTTCCACTTCCGTCCTTTCAAGCCGTACAGTCCTGGAACGCAAGAGTCAGAAATGAGTTAGAAGATGACAGGTCTACCATCGAGAGTCCGAAAGGAGAGGTCATCTCGCCTCTGCCGGCATCTGACAGTTCTCAGGCTGATACCAGCTGCTCGTTAAGATCTGAAAAGCATGTTCCTTTTATGCTAAGAGTTGCCTCTTTCTGTCAAGAGGCTTCTGAGTGCTTGTCTGATCCTTAATAGGCGTTTTGCCATTAAGAGTCTGACACTCGGTGTTCAAAGTAGCACATTAGTTAGAAGTTCCAAGAATGCTTTCAGTATCGTTATTTATGTGATTAAAAAAAAAAAAAAAAAAAAACTAAATTTAATGTTACACCCACAAAAATTGTTAAAATGTGAATGATAGCATATTCAGCTTTGAAGTTCAAAGAAACAATTCAGTAAAAGTGTTGAATTTGCAATTATGTTGTGTAACGGACAATTTCTGTACCTATTAACCTATGCATTGTCCAAATAAGTATTGTAGGAACACTCCATGTCACATGTTTTAATTCACTATGTGATCTGTTTTCTTAGGCAAAGCTTGATTTTTTTTTTTTTTTTTAATAGCACTGGGACAGTGAACATAGACCAAATAGAAACGGTATTGCCATAATCAGGGCAAAATCTTACATTTTATCTTAAACTGCATTGCCTCCCTATCATAAAATAAGCTTTTAGCTTTTGTCTCTTGAATGTCAGGCATCCTGCCGATTCAAAAAAATGTCAGTTGTCAATATAATTTATTTATTCATTTACGACAGAGTAATGAGAAAAACAACCTTTAGCCACATTCAGTATAAACATCGAGTAATCTGAGAATGAATAAATCTGATTGTCTATTTATTTATTTTTTATTTTTTTAAGAAAGTACAGAAAGGGAGTTAAAACACGTGTCAAAAGTAGTAGGACAGATCCCAGTCAAGGTCAAGGGGAGAATTAGAGGATGCTTTAGTGTGTATCGGTTCTTAACTGCTGCTATAACAGATTGCCACCAACTTATTGAGTGCCTTTAAAAAAATGTTAGTGTGCAGTTCTCGAGATCAAAACTGGATGCATTTCTCAGTGGGTAAATCAAGCCATCAACAAGGCTGGGTTTCTTTTCCACATTTTGGCAGAAAAAAAATATTTCTTGCCTTTTCCAGTATCTAGAGAACTCTGCATTCCTTGACACGGAGTCCCTTCTTCCATCTTCAACACTGATGACTGCTCATCAGCGACTCTTAACTCCTCCAGCTTCTACTCTAAGGGCCTTTATGGTCAGAATGGACCAAACCAAATATTCCAGGATTCTCTCTCAATCCCAAAGCCAGCTGATTAGCAACCTTAATTCCATGGCCTTACTTCTTTGCCGTGCTAACCTAGCTGACTCACAGGTTCTTAGGAGTAGGGCATAAAAGATTTTGGAGAGAATGGGCTATAATCCCACCTACCATGAGTCCCTGAAGCATAGATTTACATCAAGGTCCAATGACCCCCCTTGGGAGTGAGGCAGAAAAGATGGGGAAGCCTAACAGGATTGTAGAGGTTGAAAAACAACACAGTCATGCTATGTTGTAGATCCAGATCTGTGGGTTTGGGGGGAAGAAAAAAAAAATGACTGGAAATACTTGTTGCTTGCATGATCTAGTCAGCACAAACGCTTCCAGACTTAAAGGCAAAAAAGCATTCGAACTCCATGCCACCTTGCCATGGAGAGACGTCGAAGATATTAGAGAAACACAAAAGGATGACACACATTCCTTCCCGCAAACAGAGCCTTGGTTTAAAGGATTCAGTGCATCTGGATGGACCAACATGGGTAAGCAGAGGTGAAATACCTTGATATGATGCCCCATTTGAGCCCCATGTGCCTACCTAGACAACCTCAGGACAGTTCTCCAACATAGACATATTTAAAATGGACCATCTCAGCCTCTCTTTGCCTGTGGTCAGTCACATGGCTTGGACCTTAGAAGTGGTGGGGAAGTCCCCATTCTATATGCTCAGTTAAGTGTTCTGTGATAGTAATCATGGTGGGTGCTAATTTCTTGCTGGGAGTCTTGAGTGACAGGCTACAATTAAACCTTCGTTACTCCACTGGTGACCATCTGCAATTAAACCTTTATTATTCGGCTTATGGAATTTCGTAGAACAAGATCCCCAAACCAAAAAAAGAAAAAAATTAAAAAAAAAAGGCTCACTAACAGTTATTTCTCCGCATCCCTCAGTGTCTCGGACATGTAATTGTTGCAAAACATAATCTACGCACAGCCAGCGCTAAATGACTTGCTAATGTCTCTGTTTAATGTCTTAAAATGTAATTGATTCTTTTCTTTCCAGCCTCTGAACGTTATTTAGATGCTGATGCTTTATTTAACCTTTTTTTAAAAAAAATATTGCAAATAATCCAGTCCTTTGATATCCATAACCTAAGTCTAGAAATACACAAGTGACAGGAGCTATTGTTCAAGGATGTAGGCAAAGAGCCTCTGAATCTCGTTCTCTAAATTGCTCTGCATTTATAAAAATCTGCACCATGAGGTTGCTTTTGATTGTTCAGAAATTACAACTTTTAATAATAGTACACCGTATTTCCTCCAATTCACGTGTCCTGACAACACTCTCTCTTCACAATGTTATCGTTCAATGAGAACGATTGGCCCACCAATACATTTCTGACCTGAAAATCAAAGATGTTGTAGAGCTAGAGTTTTATAACATTAAATTAAAACACTGCAGTGATCAGCATATGTTTGCCAGCAAAGGAGAACGATTTCTTTTTTACAACAGCTCTTTTCTGATTGTCTTATTATTATTTTTAAAATATTTGCTTATTTGCTTGAAAGAGAGAGCATGCAGTGCGGAGGGTCAGAGACAAGAGGGAGACTGAGAATCTCGAGCAAACACTCTGCTCAGCACAGAGCCTGACTAGGGGCTTGACAATCTCACAACCCTGAGGTCACAACCTGAATGGAAACCAAGAGTCAGGCAGTGACAGGACGGCGCCACCCAGACGCCCCTTCGCGGACATGATTTACGACAATCTTACTCTTGAATATGAAGTATGAAAATAGGGAGACTGTTTCATCAATGACTTTGTATTGGGACAAAACAGTAACATGTTTAATAGAATCTATTATTGTAGTCAGAGTATTTTAGAGTTGGTCTGACTTTATCATTTCCCGTCGTTTCAATGCTGCCCATATAAGTGACCACATGTGCCCCCTATAGTATTGGGGGACCTGGACCCAAGAGTATCCTTTGCACACACTGCGGGCTGCTTAGTCTTCTGGGGTCCTGGGCGTTCATCACATTGACAGGAATGACAAAGCTGAGAGCTGAGGACGCTGAGCCCCACAGCTGACCGGGCCCATTGGAGTCCAACGCTCTGTTTCAGATACTGTCTCTGAAGAACCAGAAAAAAGGTTAAAACATGCTACCTTGTAAGAAGCAGGACATGGAGAAGTTGAGTGGTTGGGGTGGACTTGTTGGCATCATCAACCCCAACGTGAGATGGGGGCCCAGAGAAGGAACACAGGGTGGTGTCAGAGCAACCGTGACAAAGGCAGGGACACATACTCAGGAAGGGCTCCACACACCAGGAGGACGCGGGGGTGGACCGTATATTGTTGGAATCGTGGCGCGTTTCCATCCCACAGCAGTCCTGAAGATCTCAGAGCACTTGCGGGCGAGTGAGAGACACGCCAAGGTTTAGACCACTGGGTGTTCATCTGGGAACAGCTCTAAATGGAAAGACAGAGTCTCGGGAGGAGTTGGACTCCTTGCCATCAGCCAAACCCGGGAAGAAGTGTGTGGTTGTCCTCCTGTTCACCGCGCAGATTAAACCGGCAGTCCTGAATCATTTACAACGCGGTAACTGTGATGGTCTGTGGTTCCAGTGAACCCTCCTACTATCTATAAATCATCTGGCAGAAATGGGGGCAAGTATTTGGCTTCTGTCCTCCAGCAGTTAGAAGGGAGGGCAGAGAACCTCTTGATTAAGAGGCAGTGGGCAGTAGGGATTATCACTCAACCTGTTTCCAAGGAAATTTTCGCTGATGAACACTGGGATCCAGGGCACAAGCCATCCGATGTTGTCAAAGGAGTAGCAGTTCAAGCAAATAAGAGATGCACGTATCCTTGACCTACACTGGCTACTTTCCCTCGGACGCTACCGTTAACCGATAAATGGCATGGAGTTGCTTTTTCGCTTAATCTGGAAGTCTCATTTTTCTTGCAAACATCCCCATTCATCATGGTTCCTGATGAGAGCCATCGCTCCTTCCTAGAGAGAAATGGATTCTTTTTCTTCCTTCATCCTGTCATGTTCCTTCTGCTGCAGATTTCCCTAGCGGAACAGCAGACCATTATTCCTATATTCCCAGTAGGACAACCACTTACATCTTTGAATCTATTTTGTTTCTTCCACGTTTTAGGCAGTGAGGGCTTGTTTATAAGTCATGTTTACATGAAGCTCTGTGGTCCCTGGGGAATCATTGTTTAGTAACCTCATTAGACGGACACGTCTTTCATTTGTCATCATCAAACCAACACCGGCATTCTTCTTCCCATTCCGTTTATCCCTACCCATTCCTCTCAGAGCCAACCACAATGCAAACTAAACTTCTGTAGCAAGAAGGAAAGCATTCATCGAACACGGCATTGCCCACTGCATGCACTTTTTATTTATTTATTTATTTTTCCATGGAGGAGTCATATCTTTGGTTTCTTGATTGGGATGGTGCTTCCTGGGTGTGCCTGCCCTGTTTCTTGCTATAGGAGTCTCATCTATTCCAAGATAAATCCTTAAATTTCAAATTTCCAGCTTCCCTTGCAGCCGGGACCCCAAACAGTGATGCAGTCTCCTCCAACCAGAGGTATTTTCATGGCTGTTGATGCCAGGAGTGCCGTCCAGCTCTCCAAAGTGACCGGCAGCTGGAAGGAACTCAGAACGTTGACTTAAGTCATGGCATCCCCAAGTGAGCAGTCCCCCGCCAAGCGTCTGTGGCAATGTCTCCACCAGACCGATTCATACGCTTACATTGGCTATTGTCCCTGGATGATTGCCCTGTAACCAGGTCCTTGGCCCTTCCCAAAATCTCAGGATCTGTGCCGTCTCTTTCAGTCAGCCTCTCTCTGCTTAATCAGCCAGAATGAGCTTCTGAGGGCAGCCCTGGCTCTGCCTGTGATTAGCCAGAGCCCTGGCTCACTCACAGAGCCAACGGCAGCTGGTGCCCAGAGGTTTTCTGAACGTTGTGAAGTCAAACATCCCCCCCCCCCAAATCAAATGACAGTGGGCTGATGGAAATGTCTTTCTTCTTCTTCTGGTTTCTTCAGTGGTGGTGGGAGAAAAAAACAACCCAAGAACCCCACAACAGCAACAACAACAACAACAAAACCAAGCATTAATACAAAAGAGATTATTCTTGGCATTGGTAGCCCAGCATATGCACAGAACCTCTGCTTCTGACCTCATCATCCACAAGCGTAAATGAATATTATTCTGGGTCACCTCCCCATCACTTAACCTCCTGAGGAGGATGGAGACTCAGTCATGCTTGTCTCCTGCGTTAAACGCTAGATTATTTCAAGGGAGGGTGGTTTCCATTTCTATATTTTCAATGTGTCATCTAAGTGAGTGGGTCCCTTTTGCATAGACAGTTCTTCAACGAAGGTATTGTAGCATGACTGAGCGTGTTGACTTTAAGTCCAAAAGGGACGTGTCAAAGAGGTAAAGTGACAGTAACACCAAATGGCCATTTTCTGTTAGTCCACGAGCTCAGCCATCATTTGTGCACTTTTAGGGGGAAAAGCTGTGTGATAGGGCTTGGGACTGCATCTGCCCTGCTCCCGTTGGGCTGTTGCTGGAGCAGTTTCGGAGGGAGGCTGGGCTCTGCAGCAACCAGGACACACCTGGTAGAAGTGCTTGCATGCTTTTCTCCCCAAAAAGGATGTAATGTGTTTCTCTGTCTGGTGCAGACAGAACTGGTCTCCACATGTGCGTACACCTACATGCCCACATAGGCATGCACCTGTACACGAAAACATGGATGCACCCAGGCACCACACAAGCACACACTCTGTATGTACACAGTCATGCACGGACATATAGCACACAGGCACACACTCCACACATATATGCATATGTACACAAAACCCTGAGCATATACCACACATGCACACCACACACCTATAGATATGCGCACACAAACATGTGGACACACAAACGTGTACACACATATCCCACACATGCACATGCCACCACACATGTGTGTATATACAAACATGTATGCATGCATACAAGAACATGGTCTGGTCTACATTTATGTAAACACACTACCACACGTGCACACACTGCACCAATATGTATATGTGTATACACCACACATGCATACACACTCCACACATCCACAAACATGCATACACACAAACATACTCTACATGTACACAAACATGCTCACAGTATACCACACGTGCACACACTCCACACATGGACATGTACACACAAACATGCATAGATGTTCATACCACACAAATGCACTCATTTCACATGTCCGTGCACCTGGGCGCAGAAACATGTGCACACATACAGCACATGAATGCAAACACATTCCACATGTGTATAAACATGTCTACACATGTATATCACATGCATACATCCCACAATACATGCACATGGACACACACCTATGCACACACATGCATATCACACTTACTGTGTCCATGCAGACAGGTGGAACAGGAACATACAACAACCCAATGGAAAGTAGCTCTTCTTGTTTTAGAATCCACGGAGGTTCCTCTGTAGGACCCTGCCCTAGAACATCTGTGGGCAAACAGTTAACATTCCTTCCTTATTCTGTGTCAGCTGCTGTGCTTACAAATGCTACTTATGTTACCAAATACGGTACTGCCTTTTGCCTTTTTAGAAGTGTGTTAAGGATGTCAACAAGCTTGCAGGCTTCATTGACACCCATGTACCGAACACTGCAACTCACACATCCTGGAATTACTAAAAGACCCTTTAGTGATGAAGACACGAATCCCTGCAACTCTTTTTAATTTGAAAGACAAGACCCCTGATTCAGAACCAATCAAAGAGGCTGACTGTCTCTCAATCACATTTTAAAAATCTAATTCCAAGTGGTGATTCAAGTATTTAAAACTTCCTCAAAAGTGTGGTGTACTTGGATTCTGCTGTTTTGTTGTTTCTTGTCTAACGGCCTTGTTGGAAAGGAAATGAAGGAACAGAGTTGGTAAAACATGAAAGGGTGATATTTAAAAGGGAATTAAAATAAATGCAAAAAGGAAGACGCCTGGTGATGAAATCGAGCTACTCCACACAATTTGGAGTCAAATGCAGATGAATCGTGTCTGCTACTATCGGTTCCTTCTCAGAGCTCTGATTTGGTAATGAGAGAATGGGCAGGTTGGAAGATATCACTCAATACGTGTATCCTCTTAAGTAAATCAGTATAGACATCCGTAAAGTGCGTGGAGAGTGTGGCGCCATGTTGACTTGTACAACGGGTGTGAGCACCCCAGGAACCTATAGATTTGCTAACTTCCCTTTCCGTGGTGTGCCTGTCCTCACTTATGGGCATCCGTGACACCAAATGAATTCCATCCACACGCTTGGTAGGGCTGCTGTAGAGAACACACTTCCCATTTACTCAGTTGTCCTATTTCAAGACTTTGGTTCATCTGGGCAGCGTATCTTCATTGAATCCGTCCTGAGATGACTCTGTGAGTACCACTTGCTGTGCTTGCTGACTACCCATGTCCTTGTTCTCCTGGGAAGGAAACAAAGGTCCCTCCTTTTCCAAGGTGTTGAGAGAACTTCTGGTTCTTGGTATGCCTCACCTGTTTCTTGGTCATCCTTTCCGTCAGGGCCAATGTTGATGGGTTCTCTGTGTATACACACCAGTAGAAAATCTACATTATGTCTCTACCTATGAAAAATCTGTCATTGATGGTGGAATGACAAGTCTTATGGATAGAATGTATGTACCCCCACCCTAATTCATATGTTGAAGCCCTAACACCTCAGTGTGGCTTCTTTGGAGACAGACCTCCAAGGAAATAAAGAAATGAGATCATAATAGGCAATGCCCGATTCTATAGGTTTAGAACAATCTTGACCATGGAGCTCTCTCTTTCTGTCTCCACCCCATGAGGACATGACTAGAAGCCAACCATGTATACAGCAGGAGAAGAGCCTTCCCAAGATACCAACCACATAGAGACCAATGGTTTCCAGAATGGTGAGATCATGTCCTCTATTGAAGCTGCCCCATAAGTGCTGTATGTTAGGGCTGCTCTTCTCAAAGGAACAGGGCAGTCTCTCTCAAGAACTCTCAAGGGTGCTGGGAATTCCTTTTAGTTCCTTATTCAAAATCCTCTTCCGTTGCTGGGTTCACTCAGGTCAGAGAGAGTGGACCTAAACGGGCCAATGGGTAGCCCACCAGCTACTCTCAGCACAAGTCTTGCATGGTGGCCTTTGAATTTCCTGCCATGTGCCTTCTGCTCCTGTCTAGTTCTTCTCTGGATTTAGCTGGGGCATTAGCTAATTAGCTAGTTAAGAGATGAGTGGTGGTGGGACCCTGTTGATTTTCCTCTCATGCTATGAAATGATAATTATATAGAAAATGAATTTGAAGCAAGGGTTCATGTTTCTATAGGGCACTGGAGTCTCCACTCTGTGATGACATAGAAAGAATAGTGCATGTCCTTTGTAAGATAAACCTGAGCCAGTTAAGATGGGCAACTTTTGCTGGGCATCCTGGTGTCCTGTGGGTACATTGAAAGGTCTAGAGGATTTTTCTTTCTTTTCGTTTGCTTTGTTTAATGACACATGTATCTCTTCTTTCCACAGTGGCTTCCTCTTACGTTCTAGTCTCGTCTCAATGCTTCTTGATGATTGTCTTTCTGTCTTCGCCTCTCTGTTCCTCTCCCTATGGTGCACACCTAAAACTAATATCACATGATATATCAACTGTATTTCAATTTAGAAAAAAATTAAGAAAGCTAAAAAAAAAAAAAAGTAAGAAGATTCTAGAAACAAAGAGAAATGCACCAGTTATTCTAAAATACAATTTTCCAATGTTCTGTTTTCAACTGAATTCCTTAGCAAACTTGGCTCTTGAAGTTTTGCTTATTTCTTTCTTTGGTTTTGTTCGTGTTGAGAAGGAAAGAAGGGTGGGAAAAGCTGGAGGGACGGATGGCAGAAGCAAAGACCTGTCCCGGTTCTGTGCGAGTTTTTGGGACCGCCATGGCCTCCCATGTGGGAGCTCACCTCTATAGCTCACTTTCTTTTCCTCTGTTAATTAACTAAATAAATTATATAGCTCACTTCACAATGGACAAAAGAAGAAAGCTTAGAGGTACCTGGGTGGCTCAGTTGGTTAAGTGACTGCCTTCGGCTCAGGTCATGATGCTGGACCCCAGGATCAAATCTCGCATCAGGCTCTTTGCTGAGCAGGGAGTCTACTTCTCCCTCTGACGCTCCCCCCTCTCATTCTCTCTCTCTCTCTCTTTCTCTCTCTCTCAAATAAACAAATAAAATCTCAAATAAACAAATAAAATCTATCTTTTTTTAAAAGAAGAAAGCTTAAATTTGCAAAGTTGTTCATTCATCTTTTGAAGGTTGGAGGAAAATATTATGAGCGACCGTACATCTCTAGGTGAATGACACATGCAACGTGGAGATAGGTCATAGAAGCTAATGAGAATATAGCAAACCCTGGGGAGCCTGACTGGCTCCGTGGGAACAGCATGCAGCTCTACCTTGGGGTCATGAGTTTGAGCCCCACATTGGGTGTAAAGTTTCCTTTAGAAGAAAGAATATAGCATGTACTTCTGTAAGCTCATAACTTGTTTTGTTCGTGCAATAAGATGTGATATATCCTTCAATAAGATGTCATGTGATAATTTTTTTTTTAAGAATTTATTTAGTTATTTGACAGAGAAAGAAAAAGTAAGACAGGGAGCACAAGCAGGGGGAGTGGGAGAAGGAGAAACAGGCTTCCCACTGAGCAGAGAACCTGATGTGAGGCTTGATCCTAGAACCTGGGATCATGACCTGAGCTCAAGGCAGACGCTTAATGACCGAGCCACCCAGGCACCCCTGTTTTTTTGTTTTTGTTTTTGTTTTTGTTTTAAATGAATGCACTTCCAATATTTTTTAAAAATAATTATTGGATTTAGAATAGTCTATATTGTTTTCTAGGTACTTAGTAACAGAAAAGGTAAAACTAAGAAGTTTTGTTTATTTGCTTTGTATTCAGCAACTTTACCAAATTATACCTTCTCATAGATTTTTTAAAAATTTTATTTATTTGACAGACAGAGATCACAAGTAGGCAGAGAGGCAAGCAGAGAGAGAGGAGGAAGCAGACTCCCCGCCGAGCAGAGAGCCCGATGCGGGGCTCGATCCCAGGACCCTGAGATCAAGACCTGAGCTGAAGGCAGAGGCTTAACCCACTGAGCCACCCAGGCACCCCTGTGTTTTGCTTATTTTAGGTATCCTTTCATTATTTCCTTTTTATATTGGCTGCATAATTATTTTCCAATACATTTTCCACTTCTCAGTACAGTTGTGTACCTTTCTTCCTCCATTGGGCTAAAGGGTTATTTTGACCAGTTTGCAAACGTAGATCCACCCTTCCATCTTCATGGTCACCGTCCTTAGGAAACCTCACATTTTGATGTGGTAATTGGTTTCAGTGGCCGTTCCAGTCCCCAGGAATACGTGGTCAGGCTCCAGCCTTGTTCCCGAGAGCCCTCACACTTGTCCAGCCTTAAGGTAGGAGGAATCAACTTATGACCATCTCCCTCTTGGCTTCTTAGCTATGAGGAAGCACCAACGCACTAATTCAGAGCCGAGAAGAAACTGTCTGAGGGTCTACCTGTTCCCCAGATGCATGGGATGTCATGGCTCCCAGATTTTCCCCGAGAGCCTGCAAGGGCATTGGGGCAAAAGATCCATCCAAATCATCCCTGCCCCAACTACTCCTCATTCTGTAGGCTCCAACAATTACTTGGAGAGGTCTCTTTGTCAGCCACATGGAGTAGGGAACTCCCCCACTTGGAGAGTATGGACAGTGCCTGATGGCCTGGCATTCACAGCCCAGTAGTGAGATGTAAGAACAGACCAGACTGTGATGTCGTGGTGTTACAGACGGGATGCTATTGTTAAGAAATAAATGTAACGAATATATACGTAGCTTGTGGCTTCTCAAAAGTATCCTGAAAACCTTGACTGGTTTGATGTAGGAACTCTGCAAAAATGCACTTATCTGTGGTGCCATATGACCTGTTGGAAAACGTACTTTTATTTATTTATTTTTATTTATTTTTCTTAAGGATTTTATTCATTTATTTGAGAGAGAGAGGGAGAGAGAGCAGGAGCAGGGGGCACCACAGAGGGACAGAGAGAAGCAGGCTCCCCACAGAGCAGAGAGCCCAATGTGGGGCTCGATCCCAGGTCCCTGGGATCATGACCTGAGCCAAAGGCAGAGGCTTAACTGACTGATCCACCCAGGCTTCCCTAGAAAAGTCAACTTTTAAAATAAGTATAAGAAAACAACAAATTTGGTCTTTTCTTTATTACATCTGCTTCATAAACAATTGCTTATCATAATGTATTTATTAAATAAGCATTAGAATAACTTTACTTCCCAGGAATATATTTTAATTTGGAGAAGAAAAATGTGCCTACTTGTGATTAATTTTTATTCTGTACACTTGAAAATCTGTGCTTCCTGATTTTTTTTTTACCCTTAAAAATGATAAAAGCCACAGTGCATTAACATTTTAACAAAAGTACCATCTTTGAGCTCACACATTTTAGACAGAAACAATAATCCAGGATTTAGTTCATCTCCCAATTAAATTCCACCCAGCGTTAATAGGGGTCTAAATTGAATTTTATTTTGCTGCCTACTTGCTTCAGATAGTTAATCAGCAATAAAGTTTCAAGATTTTCTATTTTTGTTTTGAAGGCTTTTATCCCATTATCCCCTAATGAAGACATTTTAGGAAGCTATATATAGTATTTTCTTCTAGAGCATTAAATACAAACTCAATCAGGACCTGTTCCTCGCCATGTTTATGCCACTTTTAAATGTTACGAAGAAAGCTAGGTTCTCAGAATGTTTCTACTCTGAAGAAATACGGTTTCTGTTTTTGTTTGGTTGGGTTTGGTTTGTTTTTTGTATTTTTTGTTGCTACTGTGAGCCATAAAAGTCTGTATCAATTGTGTTTTTAGAGTTCGTTGGTCTTTTAATTTCGAAACTGCTGATTCATGCTGGGGTATTAAATCACGGAAACCATCACACACATAAACCAGTTGGGGCACACACAGATTTATGATCTGTCTCTCCTATTTGAGGAAGAATAAAAATAAAAGCAATCAAACAGTTTGAAGGGGAAGCACGGAAAGAGACTCTGGAAAATGGGAAACAAACAAATAAAAAAAAAAAAAAGCAAATCAGAAGATGGTTGATCGGAGAGAGAGAGGAAAAAACAAACAACAACCAAAAAACCCAAAAAGGGTGAAATCAGGAAAATGTGTTTTAGTAATGGCAGGAGATACTAAACCATACTGTTCATGAGTGAGTGAGTTCTTTTGAATCTGGAATTTTATTTCCAAGAGATGCATAAAGACTAGACAAAAGTGTCACATACTGGAAACAATTAAAAACACCTCAAAGAGAAAAGTAAGCCAAATCAGTGTAGCACATGGCCTCAAAATATTTATAAAGTAACACAGTGTGCCATTAGGTGTAATTTCTTTCTCAGTGGTCTCAGAAAATGATAAGAAAAATGCATTATTTAGGGCATTAGGTTAAATCTCTGACCAGATACACCATACCTTACAGTATTTTATTCATACTGTATTTAATTTTTATTTATTTATTTATTTATTTATTTATTTTTAATTTGGGGATAAGTAGGGGCAGCTGGGTGGCTCAGTGGGTTAAAGCCTCTGCCTTCGGATTTTAAAATCTTTGAAAAAAAAAAATTGGGGGACAAGTATAGAGTCGCAAGCCTTTGTAAAAACAGTATGGATAAGTCCTCTGTACACTTCACGGGGTCCCACATTGGTGATGTTGTGTGTCACGGGAGCATATCATCAAAACCCAGAACCTGATGTTGATCCTGGGTGTTTCTAATTCTCAAAGTTTTGTTCACACAGGTGGGTGGAGACGCGAATGCCATCAGCCTACAGAACCGTTCCCCCACCACTCAGCCTCCTGATTATTTTTTTCTAAAGATTTTATTTATTTATTGGACAGGCAGAGATCTCAAGTAGGCAAAGAGGCAGAGAGAGAGAGAGAGGGAAACAGGTTCCCTGCTGAACAGAGAGCCCAATGAGGGGCTCGATCCCAGGACCCTGAGATCATGACCTGAGCCGAAGGCAGAGCCTTTAACCCACTGAGCCACCCAGGAGCCCCTCATCCTCCTGTTTTAAGTGAAACTACCCCACATCCTCTAATCTCCTTCATCCCTGCCAATCACTAATTTCTTCCTTTTCCCTACAAGAAGACTTAGAGACTTTGAGACCATTTTGTGACTATTTTGTAACCATTTGTAACTATTTTGCAACTCTTTGTAACTATTTTGCAACTCTTTATAACTATTTGTAACTATTTTATAAGAGGGTCATAGACCATGTGACCTCATGAGCTTGACTTTCTCTTTACCTAATATAATACCCTTGACATCATTCAAGTTCTTCAAAATATCCATAGTTGAGGAATAGCTCAAACTCTTTTTACCACTTTGTCTTTGTGTTTATTTCAGCCAGATTTCGGTTTTCTCCATTTGATAAACAATTCTGTACCCCAAAATATACTTTTTTATGGACTATGCTTTCTCCCCCCCCCAAAAAAAACCCCCAGAAATATAGCAGTTAAGATACTTTGACAATTAAAAATACACTCAAATAAAAGTGAGTTGAGCAATGAGGGGTGATGCTTTTCAGGTAAGGAGGAAGAGACAAGAAAATATTTGTAGGGTCTGTTAATTCAGATGCTCAACCATCCAGGGATGTTGTTCAGCTTCTTGGTGATGTTCTTGCCTTTCTGGTTGGGATTCTGTTGTCCTTAAAGTGGCTGCAGAGGCTCTGAATATCATATATCTTCCCATGTGATGCTCAAAAGCAGGAAACAGCAGGTTTGGGTGCTACGCATATATTGCTCATACACAAAAATGTGCTTTGTATTTTTTTCCATGGACTAGCTTCTATCTCATCTTCATTCAACACTGACATTCCCAGGCCTCAATCAGCACCATGGGTTGCACCCCCAAAACTGTCAGGTGAGGGGGCGCCTGAGTGGCTCAGTGTGTTAAACCTCTGTCTTCAGCTCAGGTCATGATCTCAGGGTCCTGGGATCGAGTCCCGCATCTGGCTCTCTGCTCAGCTGGGAGCCTGCTTCCTCCTCTCTCTCTGCCTGTCTCTCTGCCTACTTGTGATCTCTCTCTGTCAAATAAATAAATAAAGCCTTAAAAGCAAAAACAAAAACAAAAAAACATAACTGTCAGCTGAATATGTCATATTCACACACTCTAAAATGGGATTCCAAAGGACATTCTTAAATAGGAAAGTGTCCAGCAGATGTTAAGGGAAGGTCTGGAACCATTAGCTCAGGAGGCACCCAACAGCCCTGCAGACCTGAGAAGTTATACCTGACCCAAGCCCCCATTTGGCACCTCGGTTCTGCTTCGTCTGCTACTAATATTAACACTCAAACTTTCTTTCAGTTTGCATTGGTTTTGGATCTTTCCTCATGTCTCAATTTAACTGTTTTCCTTTTAAAACAATTTTAGCAAGCATCATTTTTTTTTTTAAGATTTTATTTATTTATTTGACAGACAGAGATCACAAGCAGGCAGAGAGGCAGGCAGAGAGACAGGAGGAAGCAGGCACCCCGCTGAGCAGAGAGCCCGATGCGGGGCTCGATCCCAGGACCCTGGGATCATGACCTGAGCCGAAGGCAGAGGCTTTAACCCACTGAGCCACCCAGCAGCCCCAGCAAGCATTATTTTAAAAGCATGCGGATAGACTTTATGTTATCTTACTTGACAGTGTATCTTTGGACAGAAAAATTTATGCTCTGCATATTTATTGGGGTAGCTGAGATGGAATCTTTTGATTTCTTTTTTTTTTTTTAATATTTTACATTATGTGTCTACTGTTTATGCTATGCTGTTGTGACTTCTTTATTTACTTTTTTTTTTATTTTATGGTCAAATTATATTGATACTCCACTGACCACCTACATTTCCCCTTTAATTTGGAAGTTGGACTGACACGGGTTTTTAAAAAGTAATTAATGCATGAAGCACCTTAAAGCAGGAAATATATAGTGATTCTCAATGAAAAGGAGGTCCTACCCTGTTTTTTTGAGCCCCTTTGGCCCCCAAGAATTAATCACTTGGAAAATGCCCCAGCCCATCTAGCCACATATATGACATTCTTCACAATATATTTCCATTTTCTCCTTGAGATGCCTACACCCATATTACATCTTTTTATATCAACAAATACAAGTCGCTCTAATTTTTCTTTAAGCTCTGCATATTATTCTATAATTTGGTAGCGTGTATTTAACCTAATCATGCAGAAATTGAACTTACTATCAACTGTGGGTCCCTCAAACGATGGTGTCCTGTTTATCTGTACACTAACGTCTTGGGGCACATTGGAACACATGTTTTTAGGGTGAATTCTGATCATTGGAGTCACAGGGACAATAGTGGTGTGATTGTAACTTTAAAATATTGTGAGAACTTCCTCTAAAGGGGTTCAATCAGTCAATGCTGTCATCCAAAATGTAGGGAGAGTTTTATTTGTTTAATTTTCCCCAGGCTTTTTTGCCAGTATATTATAAAACATTTCTATCTTTTCTGGGTGCCTAGGTGGCTCAGTCAGTTAAGCATCTACCTTTGGCTCAAGTTACAATCTTTGGGTTTTGAGATTGAGTCCTGCTTTTCAGGCTCCCTGCTCAGCAGGGAATCTGCTTCTTCCTCTCTCTCTGCCCCTGCTTGTTCTCTCTCTCAAATGCATAAATAAAATCCTTAAAACAAATTGAAACTCACCTAAAAAAATTCTCTTTCTCAAAAGTGCAGAATTTCATCAATATTTACATCTCTCTTACATGTGGATAGAATATTTTCATGATTAAAAGCCAACTTAGGGTAGACTTTTCAATGTAGTTAGTGGTCTAAATTTCAACTCAAACACTTAAATGTAAACTCAATGACTCTATTAGCTTATCAAAAAAATATCATGTACCCTTTACAAGATGTTTTGATGGGGTTGACCGTTTCATGTTGCTTTTAAGTGTCTGTCCATACTCGGTTACAATCCTGGTTTTGCCAAAATAGATTAAAAAGTATTGTTCTAGGGGCGCCTGGGTGGCTCAGTCAGTGAAGTGTCTGACTCTTGGTTTCAGCTCAGGTTATGATCTCCTGGTCTTCAGATGGAGCTCCTTATCAGTCTCTGTGCTAAGTATGGAGAGAGCTTCAGATTCTCTCTCCCTTTCCTTCTGCTTCTCTCCTGCTCTCTCTCTCTCTCGCAAATAAATAAATAAAATCTTAAAAAAAAAATTGTATAGGGGCGCCTGGTTGACTCAGTTAAGCGTCTGCCTTCTGCTCAGATCATGATCTCAGGGTCCTGGGATTTAGCCCCACATCGGGCTCCCAGCTCAGACAGGAGTCTGCTTCTCCCTCTGCCTGCTGCTCTCCAGACTTGTGCTCTCTCACTCTCTTTACCAGGCAGATGGTAAACCAACTGACCCACCCAGGTGTCCCATGAGAAGTCCTGTTCCTAAGATGACTCCCCTTCCAATCAAGCCTGTGGTCTTCCTTTGTGTCAAATGCAAAAATGTGCTCTTTGCCTCTGGCATTTTACCTTACTGTATCTTTTGTTTGGTCACGGACCTGAGTGGGATGTGCAAGATTTTATGGAGGAATTTGGGTGCATGTCGTTCCTAAGGAAGGAACTATGCCCGCGACTATATATATACATAGGATGTCCCTAAGGGATGTTGGTTGTCAGTTTCTTGGGGTGTCCTGGCCTGGTTGGCATCAGCACCATAGTGTCTTCATGGAAGAAATTGGGAAGAGTTTCCTGTTCTCATTGTGGAAACGTTCATGGAGTTATCATATTAATTCTTCTAAAGTATTTGCTGGAATTCACCAGTGGAACCATCAGAACTACACTTTTCTTGTGGGCAGTTTGTGTATTTGTGTATGTGTTTAATTACTAACTGAATCACATAATTATTATTCAATAATTAGAGTCCTCTTTTTTCTTTTTTTTTCCTTTTCAGATGAGATCGGGCGCGTTCAGGGTGGTATGGCCGTAGACTTTTTTCCTTTTCAATTTAGTTGATCTCTACAAGGAACTCACCTTAGATTTCACAGATTTCGCTCACTTCTCTGTATTGTTTTTCAGTATTCTGCTTCATCTAGTCACACGTCAGTATTTATAATGTTTGCATATAGTTTGCTTCTCTTATGTAGATCTGGAGGGGAATGGTGATGTTACTATTTTGAGACTGTCTTATTTTTTTTATAAAAAAATATTTTATTTATTTGAGAAAGAGAGGAAGAGCAGGGGGAGGGACAGAGGGAGAAGCAGACCCTTTGCTGCACAAGGAGCCTGTTTAAGGACTCAGTCCCAGGACCCTGGGATCATAACCTGAGTCAAAGGCAGATGCTTAACCCGTTGAACCACCCAGGCACTCCAAGTCTGTCTTATCTTTTGGTATAGATTTTTACATTAATGGCCTGTTAAGGACTAGTCTAGCCACATCCTGTATACTTTTGGAGTGTGGTTTTCATTGTTGACCTCAAATTATTTCCTCATTTCCCTTTTGATTTATTCTCTTGACCCTTACTTACTTGTGAGCATGCATCTGATTTCCACATGTCAGTATGTCTCCCACACCCCGGCATTGTGTATTACCGATTCTTTTCCAACGTGGCCAGAGACCTCATTTGCCCGATGTCTATCCTTTTGCGTGGACGGAGACTCATTGCGTGACTTCCTAACATCTAACCAATAATGTGCTTCTCCTGTCCTTTACAACCATGCATTCCGACAGGTAATGTGCAGAAAGAGGCTTTCTCACTTGGCAAGCTTTTGGTCAAGTCCACCTGTTTTAAAAAAATTATATATATATATATATGTATATATATATATACACCCTATTGGTAAAGGATTTCTGGGCAGCGCACTGGCAGGAAGTCCTGTTGGACAGAGTTGCTGGGTCGTCTGGCTCTCGGGAAGCTATTGGAAGGGAAGGGAGTGGACGGATGGACAGCAACACAAGCTTCTACCTCTCCCAAAGTTAACTCCTTGTTCTTGATTACACCCTCCATTGATAATTGCAAGCTTTTCATTAACTTGCCGAGTTTGGGGTCTTTTTTTTTTGGACAAGGAGGAGTCCTCAGTGGTTTTATGGATCGGGAATCTTTTAGTTTATATTTGTTTATATTTCATAATTCCAGTAACCATTACTGTGTTCACTGTTTTATGTTTTTTTTTGTTTTTTTGTTTTTTTTTTTTTTTTTGGCAGAGAGAGAGAGGAGGAAGCAGGCTCCCCGCTGAGCAGAGAGCCTGATGTAGGGCTCTATCCCAGGAGCCTGGGATCATGACCTGAGCCGAAGGTAGAGGCTTTAACTCACTGAGCAACCCAGGCGCCCCACTGTTTTACCTTCTGTTCCAACTTTGATTTACATTCTTAGCATATCATGAGCACAGTGAGTTGTGCTTTTTGGTCTCACTTCCTCAGGCAGGTATTTGTCTTTGTTTTTGTTTTTATTTCTTTGTTTGTTTGTTTTTTTACTATTGAGGAATAAGTTTATTATGTAGGGTTTTTTTCTTCATAATTTTTTTTTTATAAACATATAATGTATTATTAGCCCCCATGGGTACTGGTCTGTGAATCGCCATGTTTACACACTTCACAGCACTCACCATAGCACATACCCTCCCCAATGTCCATAACTCCACCACCCTATCCTGACCCCTCTCTCCCCAGCAACCCTCAGTTTGTTTTGTGAGATTAAGGAGTCTCTGATGGTTTGTCTCCCTCCCGATCCAATCTTGTTTCATTTATTCTTTTCCTACCCCCCAAACCCCCCACGTTGCATCTCAAATTTCTCATATCAGGGAGATCATATGATAGTTGTCTTTTTCTGATTGACTTATTTCGCTCAGTGTAATGCCCTCTAGTTCCATCCATGTCATTGTGAATGGCTAGATTTCATTTCTTTTGATGGCTGCATAGTATTCCATTGTGTATATATACCACATCTTCTTGATCCATTCATCTGTTGAAGGACATCTAGGTTCTTTTCAGGCAGGTATTTATAGCAGCAGTTTTTAGCATTAAAACAAGGGATACACATGTAAATTTAAGGCTTATCTTGGCTTTGGTGTCTCAGTGCATCTCGCAAAGCTTTCATGAAGTCTCACTTTAATCACCATTAAATCCAAACTATTTTCTAATTGTCTGTACTGATCTCTTTCATCCCCGTGGGTTTGTTAATTGTGTTTCCCTTAATTTGCAAACACTGGGGACTTTCCAAGTGGTCCTTTTGCTCTGTAACTTCTGCCAATCCCACCACGGTGAATTTACACATCCTTGCTGTTTTCATTCTAGGCAATGTGGTGGCATTGGTTTTATAATCTAGCATATGGTCAGCTTTGTGCCCTTGGAGAGAATGTGCAATGTGTAGCTGCCGGCCACATTACTCTGTGGAGGCCAGTCAGGTGCCCTGTGTTTTCATATAATCTTTATCACTTTGAATCACTTCTTTCCTGTTCTTTCAGCAACTTTGGTAGACATGTTACAATAGTCTACATCAAGAACATGTTTGTTTCTCCTTATGATAAGTGAAATTTCGATTTCAATATTTGGAAGCTCTCTTTTTTCACTTTTTTTTTTTTTTTTTTTTTTTTAAGTAATCTCTATGCCCAACATGGGACTCAAACCCACAACCCTGAGATAAAGTTTCACATACTCTACTGACTGAACCAGTCAGGTGCCCCCATAAATCATTTGAAGCTCTTTCATGTCTTCTGGTTAAAATAGGCAGTACTCCACCCTATCTTCAATCATGATTTCCACCTTGTGTTTCATTTTATTTGATGTATTCCTGCATGAGCTCTATTTTCATTAGTGTTCTCATGATAACACTTTTTTTCCAGAATTAAAATTTTAAACTTTAACTATTTTTGTGTTTAAGGTTTGTCTCATGGACCCTGCATATATTTGGATTTTTATTTCCTTTGTTATTTCCTTTCAACATTTTTTCATTGTACTATTTAGAATGTTACTATCTGTTATAATTAGAGAGGCTTTACATTTTGTGATAGATTAAATAATTTTTTTTTTTTTATTAAGGCATTTCTACCTTTTTAGTTGCTCTTACAATGGTTTACTTTTCAACTCTACTTTGGTGTTTACTCTGGAAGATAAGAAATGAAGGAATGCCTTCCTCAAGTGTTGTGAAAATGAGCATCACGGACAATGTTGTGAATCTATGATGACACTTTACCCTCATTTACCATCTCTTGCCTTCTTTTCTAGTGTGTTTATTTGCTTTTCTCTAGTGTGTTCATTAATTGTATTGACTATTTTCTCTCTCTCACACACACACACCCCTCTGTGAACCATTGTTATTACACTGTATGAAGCCCACAGTGCTCAACTCTTAAACTGTCACTAGTGAACTTTTCAATCATCTCTGGGCTTCCATCTAGAAACATTTTCCATTAGTTTTAAAAGTCAACTTAGTATTTTCTTTATTTCTGGCCTGCTGAAAAATTCTTAGGTGTTTGTTTGATTGGTTTATTTATTTTTTAATTTATTTTGTAGGATATTTGGTAACACTGAGAGAGAGGGGGGAAAAAAAGATGAAAGAGTGGTAGGTAGGTCCTAGGTAATTCAGTAAGAGAAAAAAAAGAAAGTAGATAGATTCATGGATGGATGGATGGAAGGATGGATGGATAGACAGAGATGATGGATGGATAGATAGAGGATGGAGGGATAGAGAGATGATAGAAGATGGCATGATGGATAGATAGTAGATAGATGATAGATGGATGGATAGTTATGGAAGGGTGGATGGATAGATAGCTAAATATAGGGATGGACAGATAGATATGGATGGATGGATGGGTGGACAGATATGGTGGATGGATAAGTAGATACGTGACAGATTTGAGAGACAGATAGATAGGTGATAGATGATGGATGATGAATAGATGGATGGATGGTAGAATGGACTGATAGAAGAATGGATGTAGATGGATGGATAAATACACGGGTAGATGATACGTGACAGGTAGATTATAATACATAAGTGATCAATAAATAGATAAAAAGATAACTAATAGATAGGTGATAGATAATAGATTATAGATAGGTTACAAGAAACAAACAACAAACCCATCTGTACAACAGAGCACAAATGAAGGGCTGGAAGTAACAGTGGTCATGTTAGATCTGAGTAGCAGATGCATCACCAGCCCCACATGACGATATCACAGGAGTATCTGAGTCCCCTCTGTCCTAGCTGTGTTTCTTCTGCCAGGACAGAGTTCATGGTCATTTGTTACAGCTTACCTGGGAATGCAGACATGGCCCATACGTGCATGTCCTTCTGGACATGGGACTGAAAGTTTGAGCTGGCTGGGAATTGGGACATCTCAACAGAACACGTAAAGTAAAAGTCAGTACCCTTGGAAATAACTACCCTACCAACTCTCTCAGCGCCCCAGACACATACTGATCACGTGTCTCCCAGGCATGGTGTTGACGTTGCCACCCTTGTTACCCCCTGATTTGGTCTTTGTCTGTATCTGTCCTTCCCAGTTTCCATCCTTGCTCCATAACCAAATCACATTCAATTATTTTACATAGGATTATTGGCAACCTTGGATTTCCTTGTTCCTTTTGCACCTTTGCTAAGGGCTCTTGGAACACTTAAGATACTCTGTGAAACGAAGCATCCTTTGAAGATGAAACTACCATTTTGGAAATTAAAGGAGCATCATTCTTCTCAGTGACATTAACAGCCAAAAATAAAACCAGAAACTCTGGGGTTAAATCATTCCCACCTTCGTGGATTATCTGTCTCATTGTTTTATGCTTTCCTTAAGTATCTTCCAATGCCTTCCTTTCTACATCTGTTATATCAACTCCTCCTGGAATGTCCAATTCATGGACTGTGCCACCATGGGAGTCTCAAGTCATTTATTGTACTGAGAAATCCACTCTTCTTAGAGTCTTAAGCAGGAATTGTTCTTTGTCCCAAGATGTCTGGGATGCAATTAACTGTCGTTAATCTCATGATAACAGGCCTGAAACAGCGGTTTCAGAAACAAATCCTCATTAGCACCATTAAACACCCTTTCTTGTAGGGTGTATGAAGACAGAGACACAGTGATGATGTTGGAAACTAGGATTCTGTACAATGTGGGAAATAGTTTGCACCTGACTTCTCATGAGACGCTATACTGCTTGGGATTAAGGATTTTAATCTCCCACTTTTGAGGAAAACAGATTCTCCTTTCTATGGAGACTGAGCTCCTTAGTGTTAGACGGGCACAGTTGGAAAAGTTAAATCAGTGCAAAACACAAGGAGAAAAAAAAATTATGTACACACTCACAGTCCTTGATTAGTTACATAAAAATATTTACCAGCAATTATTAAATCCTGAAATTTAATGCTAAAATTTCAATAAAATTGGCAAGAAAGATATCATGTGATGTTTTAATATTGGTGGACTATGAACATTCATCCTTCAAGTGTATGACCCAGATAAAATTTTTTCTTACCTTCCATTCTAGAAGATTATCACTGTCTCCCCAAGAAAGAGAGATGTAACGTTTTGAGTGTCTTGAGTGTAACAAAATGGCTACCCTCCTCACCTGTGTTTCCCTGGGTCCAGTCATGTCAAAGAAACACCTCATCTTCACCAAATCCTACATGGAATGTTTTAAAGTCATTTCACATAAATACCTTTCGTCTAGCAACGCACCCCCACAACTGTGTTCTCCATCAAAATTGTTTGCTTTTTTGCTTCAAGGAAGGATAATTTGTAAGCATCAGTGGGATGAGAATCCCCAGTTTTGTAGGTTATTTTCAGTTCAGAATAAATCGGAAGAATATCATGGAGCCAACATTGATAAATTAAAGGCTGTTTATGTAGTCAGGCTATGATACCCTTGCCCAGTGTTTAGAAGATTTGAAACATCATTTTTGTCTCTTGATGTAGTGATGGGTTTGCACCAAAGGTGTCATTTCGTGGCCTCCCTTCCCTGGATTGTCCCTCACACAGCAGAGGCTCTTAAAATACCAATCTGACCAACAGGGTCAAGCTCATTGTTGTCATTCCATGGTGTTGGTCTCATCCCAGCCACAGGCATGCAGACTCTGTGCATAAGATAAGTAAATACTAAAGACTATGGATAGGAAAAACAAAAGCAGAACACTTGAAGAAGAGAAATGACATTTCTGTTTTTCACCTTGGACAGACCAGAAACACCCCCCTTCATCACATGGGTGATGTATTTGCTTAATTATCCATGGTGAAGACCGTGAACTCATCATACAAGCTCATCCCTTAATCAGTCCCCACTTATGTGAGCCTTCCCTTTGTGTACACAGTGGTCTGTGGAGTTGTTGAGATACCCACACATTAAGACAATTTGTTTAAAAATCAACAAGTACATGGTTTACATCAATTATGGGGGTTCCAGCACAGACAGTGAATTTCCTTGTCTATGAACTAGGAGTCAAAGCAAAATAAGAACATTTCCTCACATGTAATTAAAAGCGGATCATCACATGGATGAATCCTGAAAGCAAGCTTGGTTCAAGAATCTGGCATCCCAAATGGGAAGCCACGTAACAAGCCCCTGTTTAGGATCACACAACAGCTTCCCCATTACCACCCAACTCCACAGACCCCACAGAGTCTTAGGATTTTATCAGGAGTAGAGTTGCGGTACCAAGTGACATCTTATGATATCATGAAAATGAAGAGCTAATTTATATTCTTTCTTTGCAAATACAGCAACATGGAGACATACTAGCCGTTATATATTGTATGCCTTATCACCTAATATTAGTGATTCAGAATGACAAGGAGCACGGGGAGGCAATACATATTTTTAATTGTTAAGTGAGGATCTCTACTTTCTCCTAAAAGTATTCACATTTACGTTGTTTAAAGCTAGGAGCAAGTCTTAACTTGGCGTGTGTAAGAGTGAACTATCGTCTTCCTATTTTATGAATCTCTTTACTCCAATCTTCAAAATATTAGGTGTAGAATAACTTAATCATATTAGCTAATTAAACGGAACCCACTCTGTGGACTACCTGTAAAGCCTTATAAGTAAATGCACAGATGAAACTAACCAGAGAATGTCTCTGCTTCTATACAGTGTCTAGGATTGGACATGGAGACATAGATTGGCTTTGCTTTAAGGTTTTTTTGAACCCTTGAGCAACTGAGAAGCTGCTGTCTCCTCAGGGTACCATTTGAATGTAACAAAACCTTCCAGAATTGGTGTCCTCTCAAGCATGTCTTTTGCAAAGGAAGGTTCTGCCTCAAACTGATTTGGAGCAGATGTTCAAGAATTCATAGACAGTAAGATCAATCCTCATGGCTTCTCCCATCTTTTCCAGCCCTCCCAATGTAAAAGCCCAAGTTTGTAATAGAGGACTATCCCTTCTGTTTGACCTAACATTTCATTTTCTTGCCATCTTGGGGTAGTTGATGATCTTCACGTGTACTTGTTTACTTTGAAGAGCATTGGAGGATTTGACACGGCATTCATCATAGCCCAGTGATCTTAAACAAATATGTCGACAATGGAAATCCACCAATATTCAAATATTTTTGCTTGGCAGATTTTCTACCTACTCTTTTAGGGAAAAATAAAACATAGACATGTGGTTACTTGAGGTTCAACGTCTAGATGTCTGTCCATCTGGGGCCAGGGGCAAAGTTTGCAGAGATTTCCTTTTTTCAGACCAGATTTCATTGTGTCCCAAGTGCACTGTTTGATGATTCTGATATTACCAATGACACGGCATTCATCATAGCCCAGTGATCTTAAACAAATATGTCGACAATGGAAATCCACCAATATTCAAATATTTTTGCTTGGCAGATATTCTACCTACTCTTTTAGGGAAAAATAAAACATAGACATGTGGTTACTTGAGGTTCAACGTCTAGATGTCTGTCCATCTGGGGCCAGGGGCAAAGTTTGCAGAGATTTCCTTTTTTCAGACCAGATTTCATTGTGTCCCAAGTACACTGTTTGATGATTCTGATATTACCAATGTCCTAACTTCACACCTATAGTTAGAAACAGGACTTTGCTTAGTGAAAAGCTGGAACAGGACCCGAGCCTGTTTTTAGATTTGAAGATGATCATGCTGTTCTCAGTTCAGGTGTGACTAGTGGAAGGAAGTTGGTGTCCATCCACCATGATGCCTTGAATGACATCATGAATGCCTTCCTGCTCACAATACGGGATGCCTGTCCATGGGCAGCATCAGGAGTCTGACTCCAGCTTCCTGTGTTTTACATATGTGTCTTTTCATGAAATGGAAGCTACTTTTTAAAGGATACACATGTAGGGTACACATACCATTGGATTTCTTATTTATAGCCACCCTAAGAGTCTTCCCAAGGCTCTCAAATCCTCCCTTCCCCCATGGTACGCTAACAGCCGCATGGTGTTTCTATATCCATTTGGATCATGTGTTATTTTTCCAGAAATAAATAATAAATAAAATAAATTTTAAAAATAATAAATAAATAAATAAAATGATAAATAAAAACTCTGTTTTACAGAGTTTCTCAACTTCAACACTGTTGGCATCAGAGACTGGATAATTCTTTGCTATGGGAAAGTGGGGCATGGGGGTCAGTATTTGGTGTCCCCTAGAGTGGGGAAGTAAAATTACCCCTTGTTAAACACCACCCCTGTAGACAGTTGATGTTTTATCCATGACTCCTCCATTAGCTAGTAAGTACAATGATGCCAAAGCCTCTCTCTTATTTATATATGAATATACCCAAGGCTGTAGCTCAGCCTGACTATGTTAGGTCTTCAATCAATATTTATTACATTAAATTGCCTGAATCCAGCATTCAAAAATTCCTTGAAATAGCAGAAAAGTTTTACCTATCATCACTATCTTTTTTCAAGAGATGATGGTTTCCATAGACAAGGACATCTTATGGATTCAACCACAGCCATGAAACTTGCAATCCACATAAATCTTAATTATCATAATATGCAAAGGCAAAAAAAAAAAAAAAAAGCAATCTGCAAGTCTCGTAGGGAGCTGCGGCATTCATTTTTATTCCATAACTCAAGGTTTAGGAGCAGAACAGGCCAATTATTATCAGGGAGATTTATTTTCACGTTGAAATTAGTCCATTTAACTCTGCTCTCCTTGTATAAACAACCAGCAATGTATACATCATCTACATACTCTCCCTGTTCTATTTCTGTGAAGCTGAGGCACAAGTAAGGACTTCCTAGGCCAAATCAGTGTCCTTGCCAGGTCACTTGTCACCTCTGAGGAAGTGTGGACACTGGCCTGTTATGGCATTTAACCATTTACACCAATATGCTTTCCTACTGAAATAAGCATGATGAGGGGGAAATCGTCATGATATCACATTCTTGCCTGCGAGGGAGCCATCTTTGTGTTCTCTGTAAAGAGAAATAATCTCCAGCCTTGTGGGTCCAATGTACCTTGGGACAGATTTCAGTGTTGGTTTCAGGCTGGACCTTCAGAATTGCACAGTTAGTCAAGGTCATAGTTAAGGTCATAGCTCAGTGGAGACTCATTAAATCTAAAGAGCAAAATGGGTAAGTTGGGACAACCACCCAGTCAGCTTCCAAAACAAGGCAGGCAAATGCCCAGAAGCAGAAACAGGGTGGGCTACGTTGGAAGGATGAGTGATGGGCCTGGTGTATCATGGGCATGTGAAACAGCTGTAGGTGTAGAAAGATCCAAGGAAATGGGCTTGCATTGGCCTTGTCAAAGGTTTGGGTGAGATTCTAAGTAAACTGAAAAACAGTGGGCTGGATTTCAATAAGGGAGTGGCACCATTGGATGCCTGATTTATAGACGTTCTCTTTGGAGCATGTTAAATCTGGCATATGTGGGGATGCCTGGGTGATTCAGTCAGTTAAGTGTCTGCCTTTGGCTCAGGTCATGATCCTGGGATCCTGGGATCGAGTCCCAGATTGGGCTCCTTGCTCAGCAGGGAGTGTCCTTCTCCCTCTGCCTGCTTCCCCCTCTGCTTGTGTGCTCTCTCTCTCCCTCTCTCATAAATAAATAAAATCTTAAAAAAAAACTCTTTCATGCCTATAGATGTAGACAGGGACATGATTGTTAACATCTGCAGCTCTTCCTAGAAACTGGTCCCTAAATGTGGGTCTGTGTGTGTTGTATTTTTTCGTTGTACTTGCGGGGAAAGACAGGTTATGGTTGTCTCTTAAAGGGCTCCCTTCTTGTTACCAGCTCCTTTTGGAGCTTTAATTAATGTGGCTGGGCCTCATCCTTCTAGAAAATTGTTTATGAGAATACACTGCTTGAGAATAAGTCTTGTACACTAAAGGACATTCAAGCCCAAACACCACGTCCATCCAGGGATTAAGGAACACAAATGCACTCGGTTTAGTGACACATAACACATAGATTGTTCTACGATAATGCGTAATCATGCCACAAAATATATTTTAGGTGCACAATCATCATGAACAAGAAGCATGGGTTGATTTCTGTATTGCTATGCAAGGTTTTTCCAGAGAAAAAGAAGCAACAAAAAGATTTATTTTGAGGAATTGCCTCCCTCGGTTGTAGGGGCCACCTACTCTGAAACATTAAGGGCAGGTCCACAGGTGGTATTTCTGTATTCTACTCTGGAGGCTGAGTTCGTTCTTTGCCAAGAACCACCAGTTGTTGCTCTGAAGGCCTTCTACAGATGGAATGAGGTGCACCCGTGGTATGAAGGGTTATCCCCACCATATACAGAGTCAGCTGAAGGTCCCCGTGAACCACATGTACAAAATACACAGCACCACATCTCAGCTCGGGTTTGGTCAAATGCCTGGGCATCATGGCCTCATCAAATCCATGTAGACACATATACAACTAACTGCCACACTTGTATTTATATTAAAAGGAAAACCAATGTTTGTGTGGGTATATCTAGTTCATGAACACAGGAAATGGTGAGCATGAGCTATAGCCAATGTTTCAACACTCCCTCCTCCATCCATCCTTCTCTCTCTCCATCTACCCATCTCTCCCTCCCTCCCTCCCTCCTCCCTTCCTTCCATCTTTTCCTCTTTCCATCCATCCATCTCTCCTTCCTTCCTTGCATCCATCCATGCCTTCTTCCCTCCATCACTTCCTCAATCATCCATCATCCATCCATCCGTCATCCATCCATCCATCATATCCATCCATCATCCATCCAGCCATCATCCATCCATCCATCCATCCATCATATCCATCCAGCATCCATCCATCCATCCAACCATCCATCATCCATCCAACCAACCATCCATACATCCATCATCCATCCATCCATCCATCCAACTAACCATCCATCCATCCATCCATCCATCCAACTAACCATCCAACCAACCATCCATCCATCATCCATCCAACCATCCATCCATCCATCTATCCAACCATCTATCCATCCATTTATCGGTCCATTCACACATCCATCCATCCATCTATCCATCCATCCATCCATCATCCATCCAACCATCCATCCATCAATCAATCCATCCATTCATCCATCCATCCATCCATCATCCAACCATCCATCCATCCATCTATCCAACCATCTATCCATCCATCATCCAACCATCCATCCATCCATCTATCCAACCATCTATCCATCCATTTATCCGTCCATTCACACATCCATCCATCCATCCATCCAACCATCCATCCATCCATCCATCCATCCATCCATCCGTCCATTCACACATCCATCCATCTATCCATCCAACCGTCCATCCAACCAACCATCCATCCGTCCATCTATTCACACATCCATCCATCCATCCATCCATCATCCATCCAACCATCCAACCATCCATCCATCCATCTATCCAACCATCTATCCATCCATTTATCCGTCCATTCACACATCCATCCATCCATCTATCCATCCATCCATCCATCATCCATCCAACCATCCATCCATCAATCCATCCATTCATCCATCCATCCATCATCCAACCATCCATCCATCCATCTATCCAACCATCCATCCATCCATCCATCCGTCCATTCACACATCCATCCATACAACCATCCATCCAACCTTCCATCCATCCATCCATCATCTATCCACCCCTCTCTCCCTCCATCCATTCATCCCTCCTTCCTTCCATCCATCCCTCCTAATGGTGATACCTAGAGGGAAGTCATGCCTGCAGTTTTGAGGTTTCTTCTCCATTTTGCTGTCCCTCATTAACACATTTTGTAATTTTTTGGGGTCTGCTTTTTTTCTATCTGTTTTCATTTCTCATGATTAGTGGTAATTATGTCTCAGGGGTTATGGTGAATTCTGAGTTAGAAAATATGAAATGGTTAAGTAGGATATTTTTTCTTGTCTACATAAATTAGAATAAAACAACAACAACAACAAAAAACAGCAGGGACTGTACCTATCAACCCCATCGATTAGTCCACACACACATCTCATGGATAAAGAATCTTTGAACTTTTTTGTGAGAAACAGATAAGGTTAGGCAGGCAAACCACGCTCACTTGGGAATAGTCCTTGGGATAGGTTGCATTCTCCTAAAAGCACAGAGTAGTTGTTGACCAAAAAAAAAAAAAAAAATGCCCCCACTTCGAACATACAAGAAGACTTGAGGACATAACAAACAGTATTTGTATTGAAACTTAAATATTATGCTAAGAAACTTGTCCTAGCTTGCTGTGTCCTTTGAAGGACTCTTGTCAGGTGCGTACTCATCCTGGATTGCAAAGGAATCAGAAAAAGTTGAAGGGTAGGAATGACTAGTAGCTTGCCTCAGGGCAATTTAATTATTAAAGTGATAATTCCTCAAAGATTCTGTTATAAAGAGACAGCATTGTGCAACACGGGAATAAAGCAGATCATATCTTTACAGGCGATTGGAACTCTTAGCTTTTATTCAGGTGTTCACCGTCTGTCTTTTACAAGAAACGTGGTTTTGATGTAAGTGGGTGCAGCTTCTAAAACTGGCTTTGTTACCAACTATGAAGAGGGCAACATACCCCCATTTAAAGACCAAAAAAAAAAAAAAAAGAAAAAAGCATGTCCCAATGTTTGGGGGACCTTAATTTACTTTTGCTTACCCTTTAAAGATAATATATTGTTTTGAGAGAAGACTTTGAAGAAATGAAAAAACAGAAATGAGCCGAATTATTCATTTTTATGAAACCTGTTATAGTTGGTTTATAAGACTCCATAGCACTTGTCAGGCATACATCAGAGTAATTTCATTTAAAAAATATTTGGACAGAAAGAGATTACACCATTAAGCAACTTGGTAGAGAACTTTTTTGGTATGCTGAAAACTCAGTGCGATGTTTCTAAATGGGGTCTTTGCTAGAGTGAAACAAAATAAGGCACCACAGGTAAAATTGCCATATCGGGTATCGGGAATCGTTTTGCAATTCATTTTGTAAGCCGTTTGTTTTGTCGATGGCAACCATGTTTTCAAGTCCTCAAATCCTCCTGAACAATTGAAAATCCAATGCCTTTCATTCAGAATACTATTCTGAAGGGGAGATGACTGGACCATCAGATGTCCTGATGTTCCATTGTGGTTCCATGTACAGGGACAAAGACTTTACAAAACCCGTTACTCCAAACTTCAAGAGATTTGAACACTGTGCCAACTACCTACTGACAAATACACTTTTCCAAATCTTTTATACTCTGATCGTAATACTTTGTAGTAGACATTTGTACACATGCTGTAATAACCTTATTATGCTTGAATATCAAAAAGGTAGTTAAATGTACCTTCAAAGTTTTCCACATTCATATCCTGCATCCAACACACTGTCCCTTCTTGAGGCGAAGAGCTGCTATGTACAAACTATTTCTCCTTCCCTAATAGGCTGTTAGCTGATTGGAGCTGTTGGATCTGACAGTAAAGAGTTAAAAATGAGACAAGATGCACAATACAGAATTACTTGTGCAAACCCAAGCCCAACATCTCCAAACAGAGACTGGACACCCAGTGGCATCTTAACCCAGGCAATGTGAAATCACTTCATCAGCCCTAGTGAGGTCTACCTGCCTGGTAGACCCCTGCCATCCCCTAAAGGAACGGGGGCCTTGCCACAACCAACCTGAACATACATGTCCCTTCTGCCTATAACAGTCTTTCATTCTGTTTCAACATTTCTTTCATTCAGAGCTCCATCCTATCTGCTCCCTCAAGCAGGAATCCTTGAATAAAACAAAGAAGATACTTAGAGTTGCTCAGTTGAATTTTATCTTATTTTTTACCACAAACGACCAGCCCCTCTGGTGGTTCACTGAATGTAGGACTACGTTCTTCCTGACTGACTGAAGGTGAAGCCCCGTCCTTCCCTTGCAGACATGGGGCATGTAAAGAAATGGTGCCCCTCCAACCTGTGCCTGCATGAAATCAGGTCAAATCAGGATGCAGTTGTAAATGACAGTTATTAGTAGCCTGGATCCCTGCGTAACTCTGTGGAGGAGAGCCAGCCACCCACCTGGAGAATGGGAGATGACATCTTTCTCATATATCTTCATATTACAGAACTGTACCTTTTTGACTGAATAACATAGCCTGAGTTATATATGTGACTATGTTTTCTTCATGCAAACTCTAGTTTCATTGCAATGTTCAAAAATACAATTTTGAGGGGCACCTGGCTGGTCATTGGTGAAGGAGACAACTGTTGACCTTAGCCTTGTGAGTTTGAGCCCCACCCACCTCAAGTGTAGCAATTACTTAAAAATAAAATCTTAAAGAAAAAATCCAAAATACAATTTTGAAGGCATTTTTTTTTGTTGTTAAAGATTTATTTATTTATTTATTTGACAGAGATCACAAGTAGATGGAGAGGCAGGTAGAGAGAGAGAGAGGGAAGTAGGCTCCCTGCTGAGCAGAGAGCCCGATGCAGGACTCGATCCCAGGACCCTGAGATCATGACGATCATGACCTGAGCCGAAGGCAGCGGCTTAACCCACTGAGCCACCCAGGCACCCGAAGGCATTTTTCTTGTAGCATATTTTTGAATAGGAAGACACATAATTTTACTACTTTCCAAAAATTTTGCTCATGCGATGATAGTTCTTCCAAGTTGAAGGCGTCTTTCTGAAGCCTTGCTAGAAGTATCATTCGTGTCTCCCCAGGCCCACTTGTACATGTGTATGCAAAGGTCGACCTTCAAGTTCTGTTTTTGTATTTGTATTTGTATTTGTATTTGTTTTTTTATTTTATTTTTTTTAAGATTTTATTTATTTATTTGAGAGAGAGACAGTGAGAGAAAGCATGAGCGAGGAGAAGGTCAGAGGGAGAAGCAGACTCCCCGTGGAGCTGGAAGCCTGATGCAGGACTCAATCCCAGGACTCCGGGATCATGACCTGAGCCAAAGCTAGTCGTCCATCCAACTGAGCCACCCAGGCGTCCCTGTATTTGTTTTTTTAGTAGGAAGTTCAGTAAGCTCATGTTTCATTATGGAGGGATGGTTTGCTTCCTGGAAGATCATCCAACTGAAATCAAAGAACCCATTTCCTTCGCTAGCTCTGAAGACTTAGGGCCAATGAATAATTGTCTTCAATTCTTAGTTTTTATGTCCAGGAAAGGAGTGTGAAGTGACATATGGCATTTTCACAAACCAAAATAAGTCTGGAACAGATGCTCTGTAAATACTCCGCGTGCTTCTCAGCAACCTGGTGTCTTCAGGTCCTTCAACAGAAATGTGAACGAGCTTCTCTGGTTTTATCTCTAGGAGATCATTTAGCATCAGCTAAATGATGTTCTGTTCCCACATCAGCAGTGATGTTTCTGCACACGTAAAGAAGAAATAGACAGTTGTACTGGAAAATTACTTGAAACCAAATTACTAAGGCTTGAAATTTTACCAGAAACCATCCAGAGACTTATTTTTCAGTATGAAAAAATTATATATATATATTTAATTTTTTAGATTTCTACCTACTAGTTTTATTTTATTTTTGATAATATGACTTTATTTTTGTTTTGTTTTTAAGAATGGCTTTATTCCCAACATGAAGAAACTCTAAAATGTCTCTTCTTTTGCATCTTGGTCAATGTTTTTGATCACACATCAGCTCAGGGACAGCTCAAAGGCAGAAATTCGATCTCTACAAGCATTCATTGGGCGATGATGTGTCTATTTTACTTAAATGGATGATTTTAATTTATTGAACATCAAAGATAAAAATGAACAGGGGTGCCTGCATGGCTCAGTTCTTAAGCAATCGGCTCTTGACTTGGGCTCAGGTCATGATCTCAGGGTCGTGGGTTGAGCCTCGGAGTCAGGCTCCAAATTTCGGCATGGAGTCTGCTTGACATTCTTGCCCTCTGCCTCTCTTCTACACATGCTCTTTCTCTTTTAACAAAATAAATAAAGCTTTAAAAAAAAATAGAAATCAGCAGTATTCTATGGGAAGTACCATGTCCTATTCATCACATCCTAAAAATGAAGTTGAGGTTGGACACTAACTGCTTTGAGATCATGGTTGGTTTGCCTCTTGACTATTGTAAGGCATTCTTCCCCATTTTCCCTGTAACTGTTCAACCCACTACCTCCTCTTTCTGTACCTGATGGAAGTACCAGAGTTCTAGCTTTCAAAATATAATATTGTATCCTCCATTTGTCCTCATTTTGTATTTTCCTTCATTTATTACTCACTTGGCTTGTTGGCTCTTAGTGAACTAGGTCCTGAAGCTCATTCTAGTAAGATTTTTTTTTTTTTTCTAAATACAGGCAACTAATAAACATCTCATTAGGTCTTTGCTAAAATTGTGTGTCAGATCCAAACACGTTATAAAATATTTTCTTTCTCAAATTTTTTTTTTTCAAATGCTATATGGAACCCTAAATCTTGGCATTATGATATGTATAATTCAACATGTTGAGCAGGAAATGTCATCCCTGGGGAGAAAGAGAATGTTGAATACTGGGTTGACCCTACATGCTAATGGTATATAAAGAAACTTGGAAAAGGAAGCCGGTGTGTGCCTCCATGAGTGTTTTTTCATTTTTCTGTAGGTTTATAAGGAAGATGACTTTTATGATGCCTACATGCACATTGCGGAGCGTGATAATTATTCCTGTTTCTCAGTAAAAAGGTACTCCTTTTTACCACCGGCGAACGTGATAAAAACCACCTAAAAACCGTCCACACATATATTCGCAGAAACCATCTACAGGTTTTCTTCTCGTGCAAAGCGTAGCAAATATAAAAGACAGATCCATTAACAATGAGACGAACGCCCAACTGCTTCCTGGGTGCGGAACGTTCCGGGCAAGCCTGGGCAAATAAATGCATTAGTGCCACCCTGAAAAATTAATACAATTAGAAACAGGTGTAAACATGATTGCCAACCGACAGAGACGTCTCCCTAAAAATAGTGTGCTCTCTCAACCTGCAGGGACAAACCTTGATTTATGTATCTATCAAGCACGAGATAATTTCGTCTCCTCTCCCTCATACTTTCATTTCCTAACGTTCAAAATGCATCAGCCATGAAAAATACACACAGCTCGGAACATTAATAAGGGGTTGGGACATGTTTCTTCCTGAAGGTTTTATATCTTCAGACATCCTCTCATCTGAGACAGCATAGGTGTGTGATAAACCCAGCTCAAAAGGAATGTAACGGGTATGGAAGTGAGATATTGGAAGTTTATATTTATTGGGTAAACCAGATGCCTGGTTTCAAATTCTCTGACCTCAGCAATGCTTTCCAGTCTACATCCCAAGCTGGGTTTTACCGCTTACTTACTCAGAGCAGCCAAATTATGTTTTTATTTGCATTAAGGAGAGTTAAAGCTTACTCCCCTTTAACAGAATTATAGTCTTAAAAAATATTTATTTATGAAATGTATAAATTAGAGAGATACGTGAAGGGTAATGCTGACCACAAAACCAAAAATGGATAATTTTTCGGAAAAAAGAGTCCATTGTTTGGAGACCTGTCTCTGATGTATATTAGATTGATTAGTCCATGCTCAATAAATTCGCCACCCAGAAAGCACGCTTCTGCTCTGATGCTGAAAACATCCCAGACCAGCCACACACTGTTGAGGACGCTGTGTCCAAGGCTATGGACAACAAGGAAAGGAGCCTTGTTCCTATATATTTGAGGCATTTCCCACAGTGGCAGCTGCCTTACAGATACCATACTTATCTCCAGCATTGTCCACACTTGACGTACGCTGGAAACGTTTAGAAAGTCACCACACAGGTAATCAATACATTATAACATCGGGAATCGGCATGCTGGCCAACCGTCTCCCTGCCATTCCAAATAAGAGAAAGGCAGATAGTCTGAAAAATAAAATTTGGGTCGCCGTGTCAAACAAAGAAGTGAAACAAGGCTTGAGATAATTTTGAGAAAAGGATTTCTTCTGTTTGAAGTGTTTCTTGAGGCACATGAAAAAAGAAGACGATAATATCTCAAATACAAAGAAAAATGTTCAAGGTTAATCTACAGGCTTCATTGAACGTACCCCGAGTTTTGTTTTCTGTATAGTAACCTGGTAATAATTTCCATAGTGATAGACACTTTCAATACAAATGGATAGAACTCATTCTTTTAGTTGACCCTGATCTTACAGAAGTGGGTTTATACGGAATAGCCATTTTTCTAGGAACACCGGAGTGAAATCATCAATAATTTCATTTTCATTGATATCATTTGACATACTTTTAAAATCTTTGCATTTTACCCTCAAACTGTAATCATTTCCATGCTTCCTTTCAAATAATAGATCACCCTCACAAAATTTATAAAGAAAGACATCAGCTCTTGAATTATTTCTCTATAAAAGAAGCTTGGTTACTAACATAGAGTACTTAATTTCAGCTTAAAGATGCTCCTTAATATTTCACTTTGAATTACAAGGTCTCCCTCTCATTAAACTGACAGATGCGTTCCAGCAACAAATAGTGTTTTTTGGCCCTTGAATATATTGTTTCTTGAAGAATATACACAGAATTCTGGCTAGGACAGATTGAGTGAATGTCCATATTGCTGTCCCCTACTTAGAATTTTTTGTCCCTGAATGTGTGCTCTGTAATTCAGTATAATGGCCAGACACTTTTCCAAGATTTGCATTTTTCCATTGATTTCAGGTCTCATCGTTTCAATTCACGGGGGCTTCCGTAGTTCACTGTGTTACAATGAGGTACTTTGGAGAATTTCTGTGCTTTTGGCGGGATATGAAGGCAAGGAACACACAGTCTTGTTTTCATCACGTTTCGGAATTTGCACTTGACCTCAGGACCAAAGAAATGAACAGATGAGGTCTATGATGAGTTAGTGCCTGAAAGACACTGGATAACATGAGCTTTGCTGTTCCCTTGGCATGATATGCTGTTCCCTGCATTCTTGTCCTCTTCACCCTTATCCCATCACTTGCTTCTGTCCTTCTGGCTCCATTGATGAAGATTTCCATCCACGAATATCTTCTATCTTACTAACAAGATCCATCGTCCTGGCAATGCTATAAGATGGCAACAGCTACAAGAACCTTCTCCAACCTCCCCTGAACTTCATGGGACGTCCCTGGGGCAGGCTTCCCCAGTCTCACTCTGATTCTGCACACCTACATACAGAATCATTCTGTATAACACACTCTACCTAAGGGTCTGCCGTCTGGATCTCCAAGTCCTAAAAACCATCTGTAATTTAGAAGTACATCCAATAGCCTACTTTCACCATATAGTAACCTGATTCCTTTGTTAGTTAACTCCATTCCTTCCAAGGTTCCTTCTCAAGATGTTGGAGTAGCCCCAGCTGCTGTCCAACCCCATAAATAACACATTTCTCTAGCCCCATTCTTTTTCACCTTCTTTTCCAATGCCGTGCATCCAATCATCTTTTACCAGAACCATCTCATCCTGCCATCTTCAACCCAGAGCTCCTACAAAGTCCATGTGACTTTGCTAGAAGGTTAGACATGGTCATGTCTTCCTGGAGATCTCACTGCCTCCAGACCTGGAAAGTCCGTGGTCATTTCTCATGGGCCTTCTTTGGCGATCTGAACCCATGGCATTGGCTGTGTGAAACCTAGAGACCATGGTGCCAATGAACTAAGAGCAATTGTTTCTCATAAATTAGAAAATATACATTAGATCAAATATTGAAAGGAAATGTTGTGTTTCTACCACAATATTCAGATTTTATGATCGCCTATGGAACTGGAAAATAGGTGTGGGGTTTGTGTGTGTTTTCCCCATTACCCATGACGTCCAGAGAAAGTTAGCCTCAAGAACCATTACTACGTTTTCACAGCACAAAATGCTCCTAGCCTTAATAAAATGGACCTACTAGAAGGAAGCTTTGGAAATCAATGCAAATGAGGTTAGGATGACACACATATATTTAGTGAATCAGCACAAGAAAGTGTTCAAATTGCTTTATATTAAATAAAAATTCAGTCTTCTTTTAATTACAGTGGAATTTGAAAGTATTTTAAAATGCAGTTCATTCTGTTTTTTTTTTTTTTTGCAAGTGTAGGATTTTTTTTCCTGTTTATGAGAATAAGTCATGAGATAAAAGAGGAATTCTCATTAAAACCTATAACACAAAACACTTGAGTATTTCTCTCCGTTGATCTGATTCATGATTTATGCATAATTCCATTGGGTTTTATTTCATAAGGACTTTAATGTGAGTTAAGTAAACATCCTTTGCAGAAAGTTTGATCCTGAAACATCTGAGAGTCTACAACATATTTTTTCATAAACTGCGATTCAAACGAGAACATCGCACAATTACATTATGTCACAAAGTCCTTTAAATCGGATGGGATTGCAACGGGCTTTGTTAGGACACGTGTGGAACTTGTTATCGTGCATTTGGCACTGGAAGGGATCCCAATTCTGTGCTGGGGTGTGTTGCTGTTCTGAGGACAGGACTCTGGTCAAGGACAAACCACAGTCGAGATATGTTCTCTTGTCATTCCCACTTAGACGTCTTGGGGATCATTGGGTGTCTCCACTCCCTCTCCCGTCCACTTTGCAGACACGCACACAAAATAGCTGAAGTCTTACCCATTCTGGGTCCATTTAGCCAAGGACGGGCAGAATATGAACATTCCCCCCTTTTAACCTACAATACCAATGTGACCATTGAATACAAGGAATTTTGTCCACAGACCAAGGGTATGTGGATGAAGAGATGTTCGTCTTTTGGATGTTGATGAACACCTGTTGGATGAGATGTTGGATGAAAAGACCATGAACATCCCAGAGTGTAGCTTGCCTCCATGGGGCGGGAAGAGCCTGGTTGAGCAACCCCAGACTCCCCAGAATTTCAGTGCTCTTAGGATGGGGTGCTGGGTTGGGCGGCCGACAGCATGAGTTGCTTATCACACGTGGCAATGCATTCCTCCCAGAAATGAAGAGAATCATGTCATTGCTTCAGCCCAGCATAGAAAGAAAATAGTTGACACCTGCTCTGGGTAGATTGCACAACATTCAGGATCATAGCGGAGGCCACTCAGTGTAACGTTTCCAAGTCCACCAGGCAGGTGGCTGAATGGATAAATAAACAAATAAATAAATAGCAAAATTACATTTAATTAGCCAGATCGGGTGGGTGGGTGGATAAATTAGTTAATTAATAATTACTTCTGAAACATTGAATTAAATTAACCACGTCCTCTTTATTGATCTCTTTGTAAAGACCATGGCCGTAGGGGAGAAGTATAATTTCAAGGATCTTATAGTTTCAAGGAACTATAAGAGAACTATAATTTCAAGGATCTTGATGTAGAGGTTTTCAAGAGGTATTTTCCATATCAGCTCTTCTGAGGTGAGTCACTGGGATTGCTCCCCACCATCCCCCTACCCCCGTCATCGCAAGTACATAGTTTCTGGATGGTTTCTGAGAGATCAGATGAGGCTCTGTGCTTTGTGCTGATAGATATGATTGAGAGAGCATCGCCTCCAGAAAGTCAGTGAGTGAATCACCAGAACTGGGGTTTCCAGGAAACAGGTGATGGAAATCCAATCAAAACTGGGCCACTCAGACAACTGATGTAAAAATAATTCCCAAGAAATTTCAGGGGTGGGGAGAACAGCAAAACTGTTCTATTATTATTATTATTTTTTAAGATTTCATTTATTTGACGGAGAAAGGCAGAGGGAGACGGAGAAGCAGGCTTCCTGTTGAGCAGGCAGCCAGATGCGGGGCTTGAATCCAGGACCCTGGGATCATCAGCTGAGCTGAAGGCAGCCGCTTAACAACTGAGCCACCCAGGCGCCCTGTTCTCCTTTTTAAAAACAAAATTGACTATGTTAGTTGGAACCACAAGGAGTGTTCTCCTACCTTTCATATTTGTAAGTAAAAGGATTAATACCTGTCCATTTTCTAAGGTCCAAATCTTCCAGTTTTACTCACATTAAGTGTGTGTGTGTGTGTTGTCAATTATAAATCAGATAATTTATACACATGTCCTTAATATTCATGTCCTTGAATTGTTGAACCACATTTGTAACATATACAACATAACATACAAAATCGATTTGTAATCTATTCCAGCAAGACTGTGGATGCTTGGAAAAAGATTATCTCTGTGATTACGGGGACAGTCAACCATCATCTGGTCTAAGTATCTCTTAGCTCCACCATTTTTCCCAACAGTCCACCAATTTATTGCCCAGTGGGGTCCAGCCTATACCGGTGCATTTGCAGGGACAGTGAATTTGATGCCTTGAAGAAAACAAGCCAGACTTTATAACCTTGTGCTGAGACAGGACAAAAGGGTAAACGCTAGAACAGAAAACATTTCTATCCATATTCATTCAACATTAAGAAAAATAAACCATCTTATCTTCCCTTCTCCTGAGTTAAAAAGAGAGAAGTAATACTTGATTGCCATTTTCAATTCTGCAACAGTTTCCAGATACATTGTCTAATTGTGGTTGCAAAGGGAAGGCAGGTTCCCATGGTTTGTTTTTGTTTTTGTTTTTTTAAATTTTGGCACTGTATATTATAAAAATGTCTGATATGAGGTAGAGGGACAATATGGGATGACCCGTTCATCATAGGCATTAAATAATCCCTAGTTCATAAACAAAGGCAGTGAGAACCAAAAACGCTAAATGAATTACCAGAGACCTTATTAGGACTCAAATTTCCCAATTTAAAATTTTGTCACCTTTCCAATCTCATGCTAATGTTCTCAAATAAGCAGAAATAATTTTCAAGCTACCCCTTCCTCCTTTTTTCCTCCTAATTGGACATTGAAAAAAAAAATCCCTAGTGGGTATTTATTACCCTTTTTGCCAGAATTAAGGGTTAAGGGCAGGGGCACCTGGCTGGCTTGGTTGGGAGACTGTGCAACTCTTGATCTCAGTGCTGTGAGTTTGAGTCCCATGTTGGGTGTAGAAATTACTTACAAATAAGACCTTTTAAAAAATTCAGTTTAAGATAGATAGGTGTGATTAGTATGATTATTTCTGTGTCTGAATTATAAAATCCAACAAGGATGGGCACCAGGGGAATGTGTGTTTTGGTTTAGCTGTGTTGATCACTCATCGTGTGAACTCAGATCTCGGTATTCTGCTCTCTACCATTTATAATTCTTTATCTTCTTCAGCTTTCGTGCTGGTAAAAAACACAGAGCACAGACGTTAGAATTTTAACAATGTGGAAAGTCTACAATTGTTGACCTTTATTTTTTAAAAGATTTTATTTATTTACTTGTCAGAGAGAGTGGGAGTGCAAGCAGGGGGAACCCCAGAGGCAGAGGGGGAAGCAGACTCTCCGTGGAGCAAGTTCTATTTGGGACTCAATCCCAGAACCCTGACATCATGACCTGAGCTGAAGGCAGAAGCTTAACCCACTGAGCCACCCAGGCATCTGGTTGACCTTTATTTTTGTTGACATAGAACACTGTGTCAGTTTGAGGTATACAGTGTTACAATCTGATACATTGATACATTGCATTGTGATTAACACTTCAGCCTGAGCTAACACACCACAGCCTGAGCTAACACTCCTGTCCCATCACAGAATTATTGTTTCTTTCCTTGGGGTGAGATCATTGGCGATCTCATCTCTTGGCAGTTTGGATATCAATAATCTGGTATTATTGACTGTAATCTCTATGCTATGCATTAGATCTGTGGAACTTAATCATGTACTAGTTACAAGTTGTAGACTTAAACCACATTTCCCCATTTCCTCAACCCACCCTGACCCCAACAACAGCCATTCTGACCTCTGTTTTTACAACTTTGACCTTTTTTTAAGATTCCACATATATGTGGGACTATACAGTATCTGTCTTTCTCTGTCTGCTTACATCACTAAGCATAATACCATCATGGTCCATTCTTGTTGTTGCAAATGACAACATTTCTTTCCTTTTTGTACCTGAATAATATTCTGTTGTGTATATATATTTACATACTCTATCTATGTATCTATCTATCATATCTATCATCTATGTATCTATCTATCTCTGTATCTATCTAGCTATCATTTTGGTATCTTATCATCTATCTATCTATCTATGTATCTTCTGTCATCTAGCTCTATGTATGTGTGTATCCATCCATCAATCTTTCCATCCATCATCTATCTATCCATCCTCTATTTAATCTGTCATCTATCTATCCTCTATCTATGTATCTATCTACCTACCATCCATCTATCCATGTTTCTATTTTATCTGTATCTATTATCTATGTATCTGTGTACCTATGTATGTACTTACCAATATCTATCTACCAACATCTATCACTTATCTATCCGTGCATCTATCACTCTCTGTATCTATCACATATTTATCCACTCAGTGCTAGTGTATCACAAAAGTGGTACAACAAATTACCACCATCTAGTTCCAGAACTTTCCTTATCACCTTGAAAGCAAACCCATCTTCCAGTAAGCTGTCACTTCCTGGGGTTCTCTCCTGCTTTCCCCTGGTAACCACACCTCTGCCTTGTGTCTTTATAAATTTCCCAATTCTAGATGGTTCACGTGAATGTAATCATGCACTCCATGGCCTCGTGTCCTCCTTTAACTTAGCAGATGTTTTCAAGGGAGTGAGTATCAGTTCTCTGTTCCTTTTTGCAACAGAACAATTATTCTGTCAAATGGATATAACCTATACCATTCATTCTTTTGTGTGTTGTTGGACACTGGGATTGTTTTCACTTTTTTGCCTCTGTCCATAGTAATTCCACCATCATACATGTACATGTGTTCGTTGAAACACCTGATTGCTGCCTTTCTGATACCTAGGATGAGAATTGCTGGGTAATCCTCTACTGAGTGTTTTCTGGAATGTTATTTTATTGAACATGCATAAATGTGATTTCCACAGGCATACATAAACACAATATTTTAATGACATTCTTGGATGCTAACAAATGATTCGTATCCATGAAAATAAGCTTATTTTTTTTTCCTCTTCCTGTACGCAGAATATAGAGGCAGGGCGTCTGAAATAGATTTTGATGTGGAGACAGATTTTTGTCACTATTGATCAGTTCCAATCACAAATTGGTATCTGAGCCAAATCTATGACTAATTCACTTTAATAAAGGATAGGCCACCTAAAAATGATCTAGGAATTCATAGAAACGTTAAAACAATTTGAACATGCAGTCTATGGCACAGACCCGACACTCGTGGCAATCACCACTTTATTATTCTCCTGGCTAGTCACGCTTTCCTGTCTAAAGACACCTGCCTGCATTGTACCATCCCTGTAACCAATCTACGGACAGATGGAATTATTTACAGGGTGATGCCTTTGTTAAAATACCTACCAGTCTTATTTACGAGGTCTTTTTGTTTTCGGCCTTATTAAAACACATTTACTAGACACCGATATCTTGAAAAACAGTCTGTGAGCTACAGTTGAAAATCACAGTGGACGCTTCTGTGAGAATCTTCTCCGGCAATTAAGAAAATCCCTGAGAGATGGATGAAGATCTGCTCGTGGCATGCAGACACCTGCAGAAAGCCCTCCCCAGCGAGACACCCAGATCGGTCTTGGACACAGGACATTACAAATTAGGGAAGGGGGGCACTGAAGGAGACCCACGCGGCTGTCCATCCCCTGGTGCCCCCTTGCATGCATTTGTTTGCATAACTGAGTGGAGCAGCAGGACAGGGTAATTACCACCATCCTTCTCAGAGCACATTAATCTGCTCTAAACTGCGGGAAGGAAATGAAGCAGAAAGGGACCCGGTGGGGAAATATTTCTTTTCGTGTGTGGCAAACCTCAAACCCAGTTTAAATCTTGAAACGCCAGCTTGTAATTTATCTTCTTGTTCCCAACGATCCACAATCACAATACCCGGGAAAAGGAAGAGATTCAGACGGGTTTCTAAGCCCTCGGGGGATGTGGGCTAATGACTGTTGTGTTTCCCTGTGACCCTCTTGCCCATCTCCCCCTCTGCCCTTCTGAGACTTCAGAATCCTCATCAGTGACCATCTTCTTGGGCAAGAACTAGAGCTGAGAGCAGAAAATAACCAAGGCATTTGCCTTTTTGTGTCCTTTCCATTTTTTGTTCTTTTGTTATTTAATCTTTATTGTTTCGTATTTATTCATCTTTCTACTTTTTATTTTTCCTCGTAAACCTTAGTGCCTTTGGATGGGATTTTAATGCAAAACGTGTTTTCAACAAAGTAAAAATGGAAACAAAACACTTTACAATTTGTGGCGCGCAGGGAAAGAAACAGAAAAATTGCGTCTTCGAGTGGGTGCGTTAGAAAAGCATTCTCAGACAAATGATCTAAGCCTCTGCTTTAAAAGCCAGAAAAATAAGAACCCATTAAATCCAGAATAAATGGGAGAACAATAAATAGTAAACTTGAGAGCAAAAAATCAATGGGTGACAAAATAGTTAAATAGATAAAAGCTAATTAAATCAAAAGCTGGCCCTTTGGAAAGTGTTATAAAATTGGTGAATTTCTAGCCATTGTGGCCAAGAAAAAATAAAAAAGACACAAACAAAATAGGAGAAGTTATGAAAGACTTTACAAATATTCCTATGAGTATTGTGAACAATATAACTTAAAAACAGATCAAGTGAATAAATCCTCAGAAAGACACAAATTATGAAACCTCATTCACACACATAGACACACACACGATAACCTATAAAACCCTATGGATATTGAACAGCTTTGCAAATAGAACACATTTCCCCGAAGAAAACTTAAAGAAGAGATGGTTTATTAGGTAGACCTTAAAAGAAAAGAAAAAAAAAGATATGGAAAAATGAATTCCAAAGGCATGTCTAATCATCTAGAAAACACAAAATTCTTTACCACTCATTTTATGAAGCTAGTATTATCACAACCTAAAAAGAAGATAGTACAATAGAAAGAAACTGCAGATGAAGATCTCTGGTGAATCTAGGTGCAAAATCCTTAACAAAATATTAATAGGGAGAGTCCAGCATGGTGCAAAAAGAGTCCCATATCTTCACCACATTGGGTGGAACCACAAGGGTATCAGACTGGGGTCCCACTCACCAATCCATCAGTATGACTCAACTTATTAATGGAATAAAAATGAACGAAAAGAATCTTTTGCCGTGAATAAATGCAGCAAACGAATCAGTTGACAAAATTCATATATAAACACTAAAAGTATAACTGCTCTGCAAGAAACCCTAAAAGAAATTGTTTATCATGATCGATTAGGAAAATATCTCCTGGACAGGAGATGCACAGAAGCATGGAAAATAAGTATTAATTGTATTTCGTCGGTATTTGAATTTTCTGTTTTTAAAAAGACACTTAGCGATGTGATAAAATCACCCAACAGATTAGGAGACAAGATTTACCAAATAAGTAGTGCACAGTTCTTTTGTTTTTGTAAGATTTTGTTTATTTATTTGACAAAGAGAGATTATAAGTATGCAGAGAGGCAGAGAGAAAGAGAGAGAGAGAGGAGGGAAGCAGACTCCCCCTTTAGCAGGGAGCCCAAGGCAGGGCTCGATCCCAGGACCCTGACATCATGACCTGAGCCGAAGGCAGAGGCTTAACCCACTGAGCCACCCAGGTGCCCTAATTGGAAGATCTAAAAAATAACACAATTAAAATCAGTTAAATGCCCAAACTCTTTCAACAGACATTTTATCCAAGAAATATATGTCGTGGGTCATTAGGAAAGCGAATTAAAACCGTGTACTATCGGGATGCTTGGAGGGCTCAGCTCTTTAAGCATCTGCCTTTGGCTCAGGTCATGATCTCAGGGTCCTGGGATCGAGTCCCACCTTGGGCTCCCTGTTCAGCGGGAAGCCTGCTTCTTCCTCTCCCATTCCCCCGTGCATGGTGTCTCTCACATAAAAGAAAGAAAACCTTAAAAAATAATAATAATAAAAGTCCAAAGTAGGGAGCTACCATGAGAGGCCAAAGTTAAACCAAGCAGCCTTACCCAGTGCTGGAGATGTAGAAGAACAAGAAGTGTCTCATGGGGGGTGGAAATGAAATATTAGAAAGCCATTTTGGAAAATAATTTGACTTTTCTTTCCCCTTATAAAGTTAAAGGGACTCTTCCCATGTTTATCCTATAATGCCTCTCCTACATATTCATCCAAGAAAATTAAAACAGATATTTCTACTGATTGACCAAGCTGTGAGTGTCCAGGTCACTTTAAGTCATAATGACCAGAAATGGGAAACAGCCTCAGTGTCTACCAACCAGTGAATTGATGGTTCTGCATCCACTCCCTCCCAAAAAAAAGAACCCCAAAACAAAAATCAAACAAACAAACAAAAAAACCCAGTTCCACTATGTGAAAAACCCTTTACATGTAGTGACAGAAGTCAGGCACCAAAGAATGAAACCAATTCCATCATGAACATGGTCTATGTCTTGGTTGGGATGATCTTTACATACCTACATGCATTTCTCAGAATCCATCAAGTTCTAGAATCTTTATTGCAAATTTTCAGTGTGCATTTTTTTGTCCATAAACTATTTCATCAGTGAAGATGTTAAAAATCTTTTTTTTTTTTTTTTTGATAGAAAAAGATAGCACGGATCAAGGGAGTTTGGGAATATTCTCTCTTTAAGCAACCACATTGGACACAATGCCCCATTGCCGCTGGAAAGGGGGGGGGGCGAAATCATGATTTCCCTGAGCCCCTGGATTCCCTGTCTTCTCGGAAGTCATGTGGAGGAATTCCACACCTGAACTCAGGCAAATGGCGAAGAGGCGATTGTGAGGGTGAGTTATTCCAACAGAGAAGATGAACAAAATTGGGTGGAAAGCCATATCTCAATCACACAGATACATTGATTTCTAAAATGCCCTTTGTTAAGGTGGGAAAACATTGTCTCCTATCTTATGATCGCTTTGATCCCAGGAATTTTCATCCGTCACTTTGTCCTAGTGTAAAATGAGTTGTTTTTTTTTTTTTTTAATCTATTCAGAAATTTTGTTTCCATCACTTCTCCCTAAACTCACCTCCCAACAAAACAAAACACAACAAAACAAAACAAACAAACAAAAAAAACCCCAGCCAACCAACCAACCAAACAAACAAACAAACAAAAAACAAAAACACAATGAGAAGAAAGGTTATCAAGGTTCCTGGGTGATTCAGTTGGTTAAGGGCCCAACTCTTGTTCTCAACTAAGTTCTTGATCTCAGGGTCATGAGTTTGCTTCCCAGGTTGGACTTCATGCTGGGCGGTAAGACTACTTAAAAACAAAACAAAACAAGACAACGATTAGCAAACAATATTTTTAAAAAAGAATTAGATAACAGATTGACAAAAAGTAAAGAAAGTTGGCAGCTCCAAGGAAATTCCCTTCAGTTGGAATTTGATCAATAAGACGTCAAATGGAAACATGAAATCATTAGCAGTCCCACTGTTTTCCAGTTCTTTCCCAAAATAGAAAAGGGGCAAAGGCATCTAATCCATTGAAAGGTGTTTTTCAAACTCAGGGCAAACATCCTGCATCCAAATTCCAATTTTCCCATTCCTTTCATTTCCATTTTCTTGGACAATGCCAAATCAAGGGGCCAGGTTTGGTAAAGAAATTATAATTCTCGTAGTAATAGAAGTAATGATCCACCCAAGGGCCATTTTGGAATTCAAGATGAGATAGGGTATCTGAGTTCCCTCATTCCTCTTGGATTTCCAAACAATTCGGTCAGCATTAACTGAACTCCCGTAATGTAACCCATAGTCATTATATGAAATTTGCTGAAAGGGGTAGCACAGGTTCAACTAACTCCATAAAAATGCTGCTCTCGGGCGCCTGGGTGGCTCAGTGGGTTAAGCCGCTGCCTTCGGCTCAGGTCATGATCTCAGGGTCCTGGGATCGAGTCCCGCATCGGGCTCTCTGCTCAGCAGGGATCCTGCTTCCTCCTCTCTCTCTCTGCCTGCCTCTCTGCCTGCTTGTGATCTCTGTCAAACAAATAAATAAAATCTTTAAAAAAAAAATGCTGCTCTTGCTTCTTACTCCTTTGTAGAACAGATTGTTAGTTGTAAGACACATTCTCGTGCGATCGTTTAAAAGTTGGTGGAAATTAAGGGATGTTCATGCACCATGCTTAGACCACAGCAAAAGAAATAAGACAGGCGTCACTCCTTTTTTTTTTTCTTTTTTTCTCCCCTTTCCCCTACAAATCCTCCAATCTCATTCATGAAAAGATCGCTGAAGGTAGATTGCACTGAACACAAGGATTGTAAAAAGGAAATATATTGCATTTCACTTGTTTAAGTTTGCAAAGAAAAGATAATAAGGTTCCAAAGAAACCAGAGTGAGATAATGTCCGCAAAAGGTGTCCATGGCAGCAAAAGGCTCTTTGATACACGTTATCTGAGAGAAAGGAAATCGGATACCAAAATAACTCGCACGAATCCTCGAAGCATATTAAATCAACGTCTACTCCCAAATGCCAGCTAAAGTGATGAGAATGTATCAGAACATTGGTTTCCCATTAGAAGAAACTCCTTACGCAACAAGTGCAAATGTGGAAACCAGGACAAGTCCCATTCATGATCTGCAAGAAGGGGTTTTGTATGTGGCAGGCACATTTCATTCTGCATTTTCCCCTACATGCAGAATTCCTAGGTGGGCACAGGGCAGGTCAAAATGGGAGCCTCTCATCCCACCTCCCTTGCTGGTAGGTGACGTCATGTGACGAGTTCTTGCGATGGCCAGTAACCATCAATCCATGGTTTAGATGGCGGGAGATGTTTCTTAAAAGATCTGTGCCCCGCGGTGGTGCACTGAGCTCTCCATCTGTGCGGCTAAACCATGGTCCTTGTCATCAGCCCTTTGTCCTCTGTTCATTTTTTACACGAGCCCGTCTTGCTTTCCTAGTGCAGGGGTGCCCAGACAGCAGCCGGAGAGACAAATACAGCTGTGAACCCAGAACGGTTTGCACCTTTCAAAATGTGAAATTAAACACACACACACACACACTCTGCCCTTCAGAGAGAATGGTTCTCCCAAATTCAGAGCATGAGAAACGACATACAGTGTGTAAAATATTTACTCTCTGTCTCTGTAAAGGAAAAGTTGGCCAGGCCATTCCCTACTGGGTAGCAAATGTTTATGGAAAGTAAGAGAGCATGTGCTTTCCTCCGTACATTTTTTTTTTCCCCCGACTAGCCCAAGAATGTGCATAATCACCTAAAAAAGCTCTGGAAAATAAAATCATAATGTCACCACTTTGCTTAAATGCTGCCTTTGGCAAGTTTACTTCGGCTTGAATACGCTTCCCTGAAAAGAGTGGATCCTGTGCTTCTAATTCTCTATGGAAAACAGTCAGACCGACCCCTTGAAACAGACAAACAACCCAGCCCTGTGTGTCCTCATGTTATGGGGTTGCCGTCTTTCTAGAACAACGTGCTTGATTCTGGAAACATTAATATGCTTAAGAGGAGGTCAGTGATAATAATGGTGTCTACCCGATGAAAACTACTGTTTGTCCAACTTGGTGGAAATCGTGTTAAAAGTAAATGAAACGTAGCTGGCTGGCTCAGTCCACTAAGAGTCTGCTTTCAGCTCAGGTCGTGATCCCAGGGTCCCGGGATCCAGCCCCAACTGAGCTCCCTGCTCAGCGGGCAGTCTGCTTCTCCGTCTCCCTCTGCTTCTGCTCTGTCTGCCAAATAAATAAGTTTAAAAATATATATATATATATATATATAGCTTTTATTTATTCATGAGGGACCAAGAGAGCAGAGGCAGATAGAGAAGCAGGATCCCCACTAAGCAGGGAGCCCAATATATGGCTTGATCCCAGGACCCCCGGGATCATGACCTGAGCCGAAGGCAGACGCTTAACCATCTGAGCCTCCCAGGCGCCCAATAAGTAAAGTCTTTAACAAAATAAATACAGTAAATAAAAAAAAAATGCAGCAGAGGGAATACAGGGGATTTATTGTAATATTGTTGCAGGGACAGATGCTGATCCTACTTGTATAGACTGACACTAAGTAACAATGTTTCAACTAAAGAGTTTGTTTAAGCAAACGTAAACGAGATAAAATACGACTCTGGTTTTCACGGAAACTTTTCAGTAGGGGTCATGTGTGTTCGACCTCTGAATTCGAAATTTGCATTTGCTGACCTAGAATATTAGAGACATTTTCTCAAGAGTTGAACTAATTCATGGGGCTCCCCTGCACCCCGTAGAAAGCGTTCTTGCAAAGAGTCAAGAGACCGTGGCAGTTAACTAATCTCCGATGGATAGAGGAGTTGGTTGTCAAACAGACACGATAAAATGCCTCAGGCCAGCCTTGCCATATGGGAAAAATAAATCCGGTAACTTGAAATTCTCATGACACTCCAGCAGCATGTGTGGTTATAGAAAAAACGTTATCTGCCTACTTATATTTCTGGACAACTGTCCCCAAGGCTGGAGAAAGAGCTGTAATGAATCAGTGCAGAATCGTGTGTGACTCTAGCATAGCCCATTTTCCTCTGGGAAATGGGTTTGATACGGTGGGCGCATTTTTAGAGAATAACATCATCCATACAAGAATTTTTGCTCGAATCTTTCTCATAAATATAGCACGTCATACATGAACTCACAGTTTGGCTTTTAACCACTGTATTAGTCAGGATTCTACAGAGAAACAATACTCACAAACACACAGACATACGTGGGAGACAAAAAGAGACCGAGGAAGAGATTATTTGAAAGAAACGGGCTCATAAGATTGTGGAGTTTGGCACATCGGGTTAGACCAACAGGCTGGCAAGCTACGGGAGTGTGGGCACTGTAGCTCGAGTCAGAAATATCCCTTGGGGCAGAATTTCCTCTTCTCCAGGGGACCTCTGTTCCTTTTTTCGTACAACCATCAACTGATTGCACGTGGCCCACCGGACCTTGGAGGATACTGTATTCAAAGACCACTAATTGAAGTCTTAATCTCACCTTTAAAAACTACCTTTCCAACAGAATCTCAACTAGCATTGGAATATCTGAGGACTGCGGGGACACATTAAAATTGACCCTCAGAACCATTTTATTATAAATTTGCAAAAATCAGTTTATTGGCTAATTAAAGGTAGTTTTAACAAGATCATGGTTCTGTGTTTGACCTGTATAACGTTTTGTAAGACAGAGACCTTCTGTATCATCTATTATCATTCTACTGACGTCTTAACACTTTCTACTGTGGGGTCAAAAACTCTTGTTGTTACGTAGGGACATAATCCAATGAGAAAACTCTGCAAATATGGAAATCAGAAAATTCACCTGTCTGGTTTGGTCTTTCACGTGGGCTTATTATTTAGTCTGCTTTACAAACATTATTATCATCAAATATTAAAAGAAAAACCTCATTCATATGACACCTAAAAGATAAGGTGTATGCAGAGCAAACAGTGTTTTTTTTTTTTTTTTAATACAGGTTAAATTTAATTTAACCTTAAATTTTATTACATATTTGGGGAACTGCCAGGCAAGCATTCATTCAAATCTTGTATACTTTGACATCCCGTTTCCCAGTCCCATTAACGTGAATTTGCTGTATTTTTTTCACACCTGTATCATCATTATAAAAATAGAGAAATAAATAAATCCGTAAGTAAAAACATCATTCACACTTCTGCTCTCCAGTCACTCTAAGATAAATGAGTGGGTTGACCCCACCTTGAATAGTGCATAGCTCGAGCCTCTGGGTGTAGTACAGTGTGTTCTGGTGCATTCTTTTTTCAGCTTATTTCCCACGTTTGCTTTCAGAACAGACTCCAGTCTATCAAGCAGTGGCTTGATCCTTGGGCCTCACTTTCCAAGGAGATCCCGGGAATTAGGAGGCTTCCATCGTTTTCGGCTCTCCCTGGTTAAATCTTTAAATCCTCAAGAGAAAAGAATGCACACATTTATCACTGGAGGGACTTTTACAGAAATGAGACTCAAATTTCCAGAAGCCATCTGCCTTCCCGTTTTGCATTCGATTCCGTGATCTTGTTTACTCTTGATTTTGTATTTGGGGTTAAGGAATTGCCAACATTTTTGTCACCCTAAATTCGTTAGGGAGTGCATTAGGGATAATACCATTCTATCATGATTCTCTTTGCTTGCAAATATTTGCAAATTACAATACCACTATCAGTGTCTCTTCCTCTTTTGCATTAATCCAACCAAACCTACAGATTTAAATTATTATCCTCGTTCAATACACTTACCTTTTTATTTTATTATTTATTATTATTTTTTAATCTTGAACTACCTTTGTTTTATTAGAAATTGACTATGGCTAGAAGTAAATCTAGGTGCATGGCAGCATTTATAACCAAAGTTTTTGCCATAATCTCTGAGTACACTTAACTTCTTTATTTAAAGAATTCAGTTGCCGTTGCCTCTTTGTCATAAAATTAAGATCACAAGACAGCACTGTTTTTTTGGACCAGACATTTATTCTTTTCAAGTGCCTTAGTTTTCCTAAGACCGCAGTAACCTAGTATGACGAATGAGATTGCTCGAAACGGCAGAAATGTATTCCCTCCCAACTCTAGAGGACAGAATTCTGAAGTCCAAGGGTGGGCAGGGTTGTGACTTTCTGAGATTTTAGGTAGAATCGTTTCTCACATCTCCTAGCTCCTGGTGGCTGCTGGGAATCGTCTTCTGGTTTTCAGCCCATCAGCTCCAATCTGCCTTGCCATCATCAGACGGCATTGTCTCTGGGTACGCGTTCATGTCCTGAGTTCCCTCTTTTGATAAGCATCCCAGCTGTATTCCATGAAAGCCCACCCTAGTGTGACCTCGTCTGAACCTCATCACATCTGCAAGGACCCTCTTTCCAGATAATGTCAGGTTCTCCCTCTGGAAGGGGTGGGTGGGGTGAACATGTCAACATATCTTCTTGGAGGACACAGTTCAAGCCAGAACATCAAGACACCAAGTTTGGTGGTCTGCCAGATTAAGGATGGGTTGCAAAGTAACTTCCTCCAAGAGGAAGTCTCCATGACTCCAATGAGTAGCTATTTGGGGAAAATACGCTGTTGCTAAACCAAAGACTCCTAGTGATTGAGCCAGATTCTTGCACTTAGTCCCCTAAGTTCAGCTATTTGCTGATGTTTTCAAAGCAAAACTTAATAATAAGCAACCATGAGGTTAGCCTGCGTGGGAAACATTTGAGTTCTCTCATTTGCTTTGCATATTCCTTTGCACAAATTCAAAAGATCCCCCCAATTTGAAACTGCTTCCCCATATCACCTTGGTCCCAACATTTCTTCTAAAAATATCATTTTGGGAGGAACGCCACTTTTGGCTAATTCTGGTACAAAGCACCCGTTTGAGAACATTTCTCAATGAGCAACTTGACAACTCTACTTTTATAATTTCTTTCTGTCTCTATTTCTTTTGGTCTGTCTCTTTCCAGCAGCCTCCAAAATGACCAAATATAACACCATCTATGGGATCATGGTTCTCAACAGCAGTCCTACTGATATTTTGGTGCAGAAGATTTATTTGTTCAGGGGTATGTCCTGACAACTGTAGGGCAATGGTTAACACCAACACCTATCAGTTCTTCCCCCCAGATCCCAATAACACCCTCCACCTAAGCTGTGACCACTAAAATGGCTCAGTCTCCCCTTCTTGGGAGCCACTATGACAGATGCCATCATTTCTTCCAAAACAGACAAGTTCCTGAGCTGGGTCAGAGCCTAGTCTTTAGCTTTGGGCACCACACGTCAGCTTGCGAAGAGACTCCGTGAATAGCAAGTGACTGTGATGTTTCGGTGGTTTGTGTGGGGAAAGCAAGGGAAGAAGGCAGTAGACCCAGTTCTTTGAGTATATGGCTCTGTCCTTGGAGACAAGGCCATTTGAGAGATGCAGTCGTGTTTCTGGCCATTAATGAATTTTATGAGCAATGGGTGTGACCACTGGGGTGGCCGATGGGTGGATGGGTGGTGGTCTAGATGGTCTTCTGGCCACATCCAGTTTGGGCAGATGCCAAAATTACGTCCTCCACTAGCATCCACTGGATGTTCTGGGATGTGAGCTGCTCCTTTAGGTCCGTAGGAGTCAGCCCAGTGCATCTCTCTCTTACTCTGAGCTGGGTCCATGAGGGTTGTCCCACTGGGATCTGTAGGCACCGTGTTTTGGAACATCTAAAAGATATAGTTCAGAGGAACAAAACAGAGACTGACCTCCTAAACTGGCTATCCCCGCTAGGTTCTCCTCTCCCAGACAAACAGGACATCCTCCTCCCCGTAACTGCTCCATGGCTTGGAAACCAAGCCCAGACCCTCAGAGTTACCGATATTATCTGTACATGTGCCGATGTCCTTCTGGGCACGTTAAGCCGTAGGACTGGTGTTGTTGCCTCAGACTACCACATGCAGGAAGGGAACCACCTCTCTCTCACCCCAACCAGTCCTACAAAACAGCGGTGTGCTCCTTTTCACGTTTTCTTTTACGTGGATGGGAGCCCTCTTGCAAAGCACTCCCCATGGAGGCTTCTCCCCTTCCACATCCGTCCAGCGCCCCAGGGAGCCGTCAGCCCAAGTTTTAACACTAGCATGTTCTTCTACCTGTTATTGCACATTATAAAGTTGGAACTTTACCAAATATGCTTGTTTTGGGTGAGTGGATTCTCTGATAATGTGAAGATTCACTCATTCTGTTTTATGCATTTGGGTATTTACTTAATACATTTGGAATTCCAGTATATGAGTTTACCTGTAATTTTTCTATTCTAAAATTGATTGGAGGGGCTCCTGGGTGGCTCAGTGAGTTAAGCCTCTGCCTTTGGCTCAGGTCGTGGTCTCAGGATCCTGGGATCGAGCCCCACTTCGGGCTCTCTGCTTGGAGGGGAGCCTACTTACCCTTTACTCTATGCCTGCCTCTCTGCCTACTTGTGATCTCTGTCTGTCAAATAAATAAATAAAATCTTTTAAAAATAAAATAAAATAAAATAAAATAAAATAAAATAAAATAAAATAAAATAAAATTGATTGGAAATATTATTTCCAGTGTCTCGGTTCTGTCTGAGATGAGGCTCTTTTGAACAAATGCTGCTAAGCACATTCTCGGGGGTGTTTTCTGGAAAGGTAGGTATGTAGTTTTGGGAGGGGGGCATATAGACATATAACCAGGGACATTGCCACATCACATCATGTGACAGAAGATTTTATAAAATGGCTGCCCCATATTTTATATATTCCACTGGTTGTGTAACAAAGTTTCAGTTTTATGTATAGCCTCGTTAACAATCTGTATTTCCTGCCTATTTATTCCTGTATTGTGGTAAGGGTGTAGTAGTATCCTATTGAGTTTTTAATATGAGTAGCTTAATGACAGGTAACGCTTACAGCCTGTTCATATTTCTGTGGGCATTTGAGTGGTACATTTATGTTGGAGGTCTCTTGTTTCCTTGGAGTTTTAATAGGAGTGATAGATGAGGGAATGCATATATAGATAGATATAGATAGCATTGATTAATGGATGGATGGGTGGATGGATGGATGATGGATACATACTTAGATAGATATGGATAGAAAGATGAATGCATGGATGGTTGAATGGTTGGATAGATAAGTATGGGTCAATAGATGGATAGATAGTTGTAGGATGAATGAATGATTGGGTGGATAGATAGATATGATGGATGAGTTGGTAGATATTATGGATGGATGGATGGATGGTTAGATGGATGGATGGATAGATAATATGGATGGATGCATCATGGATTGATAGATGTAGGAATGGCCGAATGGATGGATGGATGGATGGATGGATGGATAGATAATGTGGGTGGATGGATGGATGGATTTATGGATGGATGGATGGCTGGTTGGCTGGATGGATTGGTAGATGACAGATAGAATCTTTTGTTGGATATATCTATTAAACTTTAATTTTCCCACTTAGTGAACTGCATTGTCAATCTTGTGATGGTACCATTGCTTACAAAAGAGCTGAATTTTATTTTAGTGCAATTTATCAACATGTCCCTGCATAATTAGCATGTTTGTGTCCTACTTAAGAAATCCGGTTCAATCCATGTCATGAAGATAGTTCCTGCTTTCTCCTAATGACATTGGTTTATATTATGCATTTGCCTATGCCGTACATCTAGAATGAGTTTGTAGAAATGGTGTTAAATCAGAGTAAAGGTGCGCATTCCTCACTCTGTATGGTACAGACAATATTCCTCTCTGCACTTTGCTGTCCAACTTGTCATAGGTCAGGGAGCCACATGTGTAGGATCTCTTTCAGGGCTCTCTCCAGACTGTTTCATTGGTCCATTACTTTTCATCTGTGGAAATAAAACCCCATTGAATGGTAGTAAGTTAGCAATATCTGATGATGTGTGTCTTCTAGTGCTGTCGTTAAGTTTCAAGATCCCTTAAATGCACATTTTCCTTTATATTCCCATATGAGTTGTGCAATCATTTTGCCAATATGTATCAGTGAACAGGTGAGATTTCTTACAACAGTTGGGCTAAGTCTGTAAATTAGGGGAGAAACCCCATCCTGATTCAGGAACAGACGTATTCCTCCATTACGTAAGATTTTCATTTTCTTCTAATAAGGGTTGGTAGTTGAGAGTTCAAAAGCTGGTATATCTCAATAGATTTATTTTTAAATATTTGCTATTTTGATGGTTTAACCATTGCATTATTAAATTTACTTTTTCTTTCCTCTGCTGGTATAACAGAAGTAGATGTTTCCATTTTGCTTTATAACCGGACACTTTGCTGAATGAACTTACTATTTCTGATGGCATATCAATAGATCCTTTCCAATTTTCTCTGTAGATGATCATGACTTTTATGAATAATATATCTCATTTAAAATAATATATGTGCATATATTTATTATGAGTAATGCATGTATATATATATGCATTCAATGTTTGGTTTAAAAACATCAAATTATAAGAATAAATCTCTAGTACAGTGATAAATGGAAATGATAAAATTATGATAACAAATATCCTTGTCTCATTTCAAGTATTTGTAGAAAAGCTTCAATAATAAATTATCAAGAATAATTTTAGCAACATAGGTGTAGGAAATAACCTTACTCTGATGAGAAACATTTTTCAAAAGCCCAGTTAATTAAGAGTTTTATTAAAAATCAGTAATGGTTATTACCTAGTGCTTTTGTGAATCTATTAAAAAGATTACATAATCTTTATGTTTTATTGTATTGAGGATTTTAAATAGTTGAATTGACCATGCTTTTGTAGAACAAACCCTCCTTAAACATATACTCCTTGCTCTTATTTTATCAATAATATTTGCTTTTATGTGTATGAGGGAAACTTCATTTAATGCCATTTTGAAATTTGGTATTAGGATAATGTGTTCCTTGTAAGTTGGAATATTTTTTCTCTCTCTGTCTTCTGTATAAGATTTCTTTAATATTGAGCCGTGTTTTCACAAAATACTTTTCAGAATTCACCACTGTATCCATTGTGTTTGAAATTTCTTTTGTTGAAGCTTTTAAAATAGTGAATCACTTAAACGTTAGTAGGGACTATTGAGTTTCTATCCTTTAATTGTCCATTTACCAATCTGCCAATGTCACCTTAATTTTGAATTAAATGAGAACAACTTTCCACATGGTATTCCTTTCACAGACCTTTAACATTTATTTTTTGTCCTATTTCTTTTTTATTTTAATTTCAGTGTCATGTACAGATAGTGTTACCTAAATTCCAAGGTCTTGTACCCTTCATATGAGCAGTCTATGTAATGATGCCCCCTTTGGTTTTGGTGATGGTGTCCCCTTTCCTGTCTTTGGTTACAGTCTCGTGAAACATTTATGAATTATGTGACTTCTTGCAAAGAAATAACTCTTGGCACCATTGATTCCATCTAAGGTTTTCTAACCATTTTGTGTTTACCTCATGAATGTCTCTGATACAGTCTTCCTTTTGCCTTCTTTGGTTTTGTTGTGGGATTTTGCTTTTGGTTTGAGAAAGAAAACTCAAAAATTATTTCCCAGCCTTTCTCTTCTTCTGGCCTATGTACGTTTTGGGCAAATCCCACTTGAACTCCGTTGCACCTGCTGTCCCAAACTCTGATGTCATTACTAGGACGTACCCCTTTTCCCACAATTTACACTGTGATTTCTTCTGTGACCGATACCTTCTTTGGAAATGCCTTTCTTCGTTTTCAAATCATTGGGAACTTTTTATCTTACTGCTGTGGTTATCCAACCTAATTTTGCTGAGACCAGAGGCAACGTTTGCTATAAAATTCCGTCCTTTAAAACTTGTGTAGGCTTGACTGGTATCCCAGCCAGTTGATAAAATGAGGGGAGCATCCCAGGTGAATTGAAGGAGAAAGCTCATGGCTCATGTGTGGTTCCATCAATCGGACCACTTGTATTACTGTATCGTCCAAATCATCTGTATCCTCTCTGTTTTGCTCCTGAATCTGCATTAGTTTCTGTGATTTGTGCTGTAAAATGACAGATTCTAACTTTTGAAATGGTTTATATTTTTCTTTCTTTCTATTTGTATTTTTCCAAGCTCTGGCATGTCTATGCCTGTGAATCTGAGATAGTTAGGTCTCTTCCCCATCTCCTTACGTCTTCACAATTCCTGCTTCAACTCTACGTAGGCTGACATTTACAATAATTGTGCTGGATTTTTGCTTTGGTTAACATTTTTTTTTTTTTACCTAAAATATTTTGTTACCCTTCTATTTAAGGCATCGCTGTAGTAAGCAGCGTGTAATTGGATTTTGTTTTCTTGAATGTAGTCTGAAAATAGTTTTCTTTTAATAGCAATGGTAATATTCAGGCCATGAACATCTAGTGTAACTAATATATTCAGACCAAACACAGTATACTGTTAACTGTTTTTTAATGCCTGTTCTATGTTCCTTTTTGGCCCGAACCATACCTTCAACCACTAATTGTCACTTTTCTTAAAAATCAATACTTGGATTTTCCAGCCGTCCATTAATTTGTTACACAACATCTTACTTTTCTTTAATGAGATATTTTTGAGGTGCTTGGGGGAATGAGAGGTGCTTGGGGGAATCAGTTAAGCATCCGACTGTTGATTTTGGCTCAGGTCAGGATCTCAGGGTCGTGAGATCGAGCCCCACCTTAGGCTCTGCACTGGGCATGGAGTCTGCATGAGATTTTCTTTCAACTTCTCCCTCTGCCCCTCCCCCCTCAGAAAAAAAAAAAAAGATCTATCTGGAGGTTAAACTATGCTTCCTTTAGTTATTGAGGCCAATACAAATGAGTATTGATTGATCATAAAGTGTAAATACAGCCCCACGGTTCCGTTTTGGGTCATTTCCATCACCCCAAGAAGATGCTGCATAGGTGTTTAGCCTTTCACCACCTGTGGACCCCTCCCCCGACCCCTGGCAGAGCCATGAAGCTGCTTTCTGTCCCTATAGATGCCCCGCTTCTAGATATTTTTAACACACCGTATCCTACAGTACATGGTCTTTGCGACTTTCTTCTTCAGGCACTGTGATGCTTTCCACATTCATCCAGACCCTCGTGGGTAGTGATGCTTCATTCTCATTAATGCTGAATGACATCCTTTCGTAGCAAAGGCTCACATCTTTTTATTCACTCATCTGCACGCTCGTGGGTCACTTCCACTTTCTTCTATGATAAGTAATAGCTCTGCAATCAGGCGCGCACAAGGTTTTGAGTGGATGCTTTCATTTCCTTGGGATAGAATTGCTCATTCAAGGGGTAACTTGGTGTAAGGCTGATTCCGAGCTCTTGTAGTCTTGCAATGAGCAGTGGGTGAACCAAAGCTGTTGAGACTACTTGGGAATCATGAACCCATAATTTTTAAAAATGGATTATTTTCTACTGACGCAGTTAGTAGAGCGTGTGACTCTTGATCTCAGGGTTGTGAGTTTGAGTGCCATGTTGGATGGAGAGATGACTTACAAATAAAAATCCTTTTTCTTTTTTATTGGGTTGTGTCAGTCACCATACAATACATCATTAGTTTTTGATGTCGTGATCCAAGATTCATGGTTTACATATAACACCCAGTGCTCTGTGCAATATGTGTGAAAATAAAATCTTGAAAACAAAATAAAGATAAAAAGTGGATTATTTTAGACACGGTCATTTAATATGTTTTTTAGAAATCTTTACTTTTTATTATCCATAGTGCCTGGGATCTAAAGAAATGATCAATCAGACATGAATATAACATAGATTTTCTTCTTATACATGTTTGGTCTAATTTCTTGAATTAAGAAACTATACAACGAGTGTCATTGGTACTCAGTCCATAGCCAGGAATATTGGAGAAATATGGATGTAATTCTGAGAAGTCTTATAGTCTACCATGCACCTGCTGAAGGTATTATAATAGTATCCCCTCTTTCTCACTCATGAAATTCCATGAACGCCCACCGTGTATGTACCCCACATTTTCTGTGTGTATTTGTGTGTGAATGTAGTCAGCTGAAATTCCCTAGGTGTTTCTGTTTGAGTATTTTGATCAAGTCATGCTCAATTTGTTTTATAAAAGTGACATATTGGTAATTAAAGTCCTACATCTGTAGGACGCACCCAGACCTCTGTAAACACTAACCATTATATGCGTCATTCAGTGTAATTAATCGCCAGGACAATTATGAACTCTCGTGATGCGCGTGGAGGGAAGTTGGCCTCATCTTGAAGGAATGCCCATTATCTACTCATATCCACTTGAGACGTCAACTCCAAATCTCCACACGTTCAAAACAAAACACGTTTCCACTTTACCTCTTTGTTTTGGTGTAGACCTTATCTCTGTCTGTCTCTGCCATCAGGTGACTTCTTATCCCATCACTCAAACACCAGGCTGCTAAGGTGTCTTAATACATATTGTGAGTTCCTTCATGAGAAATTATGTCATCTATGCCAGGATTGACCTTGGTCTTTTTCACTCTGAATATATTTAATTAAAAAAAATGATTATCGTCGCTAATGTATATCTGTATTTGATTAACCACTGCTGTTCTGTCCCTCTGTCTCTCTAATGAGGTAAGTCTTTTAGGGTTTCGACAAATGATCTGCACTTTCTCATTAAAAACATATGCCCCGATTATAAATCAAGGTTCACCAAGCGAGCATTAAACCGACTATAGATGAACACGTTTCGGGAGATTGATTATGATATAATACAGATGATTGGCTCCGTAACTGATCATGATTTACAGAATATCCACCAGAAATCAAAAGTGGCGTGTGTGGTGATAATTAAATCATTGGAAGTTTTTAACAAATCCTCAATTCTCCTTTTGAGGGTGTTTTCAGTACAATTGTCCATTTCACCATGACTTCACCAGCACACTTGCTTTCTTAAACTTGTATCCAGAAAAGACCTGGAAAGCAGAGCCCACCCCCCAGATGGATTTTGGAACAGAACTATAACAACTAGAGTGGATTTTAGGGATGTCTGGGTGGCTCAGTTGGTGAAACATCTGCCTTTGGCTCAGGTCATGATCTCAGGTCCTGGATTGGAGACCCTCATCGGGTTGCTTGCTCAGTGGGGAGCCTGTTTCTCTTCACTCTACCCTTACTCCCTGCTCATGCTTGCTCTCTCTCTCTCAAATAAATAAAATCTTTGAAAAAAAATAAAAAAAAGAACTATTGCAGGTTTTAGATGAATCAAGAGTAAGATCTGTCTCTCCAGGATTCATACATAGTTCATTCCTTTCAAGCATTCATGCTTGTCTTACAAAGTCTTGCAGAAATGAGTTTAATGTCAAAATGGCATGGATTGTTTACTTTGTTTTTATACCTTTCTACACCATTGTCTTTTCTCTACCATACATGTTTGAAAATTTTATTTTTAACTTATCTCCACACCCAGTATGGGTCTTGAACTCATTACCCCGAGATCAAGAGCTACAGGGTCTACCGAATGAACTGCCCATTACCCCATGCCCTGAATGTTTCGATAATGCTTTATAAGCTAGTTATTAAACATCATGACCTAGTGCAACCAGGAAGATAAGCCACAGCCCAAACCAGAAACTAAAATCCCGTTGTTTCTATTCTGTCAAAGGAGTGAATGCATGTAGACATAGGTTCCATGACTCAGAACATTCTTTCCTGACTTCCCCCACCAGACATCAGGCACTCCTGTTTTCTTGGACAATTAGCCCTCTCTGTAGTTTACTGGGCCACACGTCATCCCCCTAAATCCACATCCACCCTGAACATCCGAATGGGACCTTATTTGAAATTAGGGTCTTTGCAGGTAGAATTAAAGATCTTGAGATGAGATCACTCTGGATTTCCAAATGGGACCTTATTTGAAATTAGGGTCTTTGCAGGTAGAATTAAAGATCTTGAGATGAGATCATTCTGGATTTATTGTGGGCCCTGAATCCAATGACTGGTGTTCTTATAGGTAACAGCAGAGACACAGACACAGAGAAGTCACCTGAAGAGAGAGGTGGACAGACATGGGAGGGATGTGGCCACAAGCCAGGGGAAGCTCAGAGGCTCAGACGCTCTATGAGACCAGGAGTATTTCATCAAAAGCCAACACACTAGAAGACATAAAAATAAAAGTTCTTAAAATGCTGCCCCGAAATGAGCATATGTTCCATAAGCTGAATTTAAATAAAAATTAAACAACAACAACAAAAAATTAAACAAAAAAAAAAAAAAAAAGAGAGAGAGAGAGAGAGAGAGAGAATGTAGTTTTAAAAAAAGTGCACAGCATAATTGGGAAGTGTAGGGCCTCGTTGCAATCAAAAGCCCTCTGATACTGGGGGGATATTCCAACGTCCAGTGAAGGCTGCTTTACGGGACACTGGAAGACGTTATGTGGTTTTTTGTGCTGCACGTTTTGGCTGTGTCCAGACTTTATCCTCCTTGTTGTTTGAACACGAGTTGAGACAGAAAGGCATTAGGATACAAGGAGGTAGAATACAAAGAGTTGGAAAAGAGAGATTTCCTTGCTAGACTGCTACGCCCTTCACCTTCGATGGGGAAGTCTGCCTCTTGCCATGGTCTGAACAAGGGCTGTCATAACGGATAGCTCATTTGTCGCGGCTGTTCCCAGGAGTGGTGGTTCTTACCCCACGTAAGATTCAGAAAAACCCGGGATGCTCCCTTAGGGAACGACTCATTATCCATTCACCTGCCACCAAGCAGGACTGTCATCTCCAAAACGATCAACATATCTTACTTAAACAAAGACAACCAGACACGCATAGAGGAGAGAGCCAGGCGTCTCTCTGTCAAACCACTAAACCTTGTCTGGTCTGTGCTTTTTGAAGTATTAGACTTGAGCCCGTTACATTTGAGCCAGGAATCTCCAGGGCTGAATGCCACTTCTTCTTTTCATCATTCATCGTGATTATCAACAACCCAAAAACGTACCTGCTCTTAATACGCTATTTGCAGACAGACACTCGGTGCCAGAAATAACCGTGATGTGAAATCAAAGCTCATGCCTTATTCATCGAGTCTGGTTGCTATTATTTCTGGCACTCACAGCAAAACGCGTGGCACTGCTCCTTTGGAGAATAATTCAAGACTCTTCCAAGGAAAACGGGACCTGGTTGAACAGGGTCGACCAGACGTACGCCGACAAGTTAGAGACCGGGGCAGGTGTCGGCCAAGCAGATGGACTCACTCTGTGAGGTTGAGAGATGAGGAGGTGACAGCATGTTCTTTGCTCTTTCTCAGCATTCTCCAAAGGGAAAGCCAAGGATATAATGATGATGTCAAACAAAACCCTGAACTACCCTTGAACAACCCCTCCTTGACAGTAGTCCAGAAGATGCATGAAGGCGCCAAGCGCCATCTAGGAATCCAGCAGAAAGAAAAGTGAGGTCAGCTCTGCCTTGGCTGAGTAGCAAAGCTGATCTCAAAAACCACATGGCATAACCACTGCCCTCACCAGCACTCAGTTTAGGATCGAGTCCAGCTGGGTTGGGAGTAAGAAAATTGGCATTCCTGTGTTGACTGCTTTCTATCAGAATGGCAACATGGGATGAGTCTTGCATGGTCTGGTTGTCAGAGGTGGTCTCCCAGCACAGGTACTTTGTGCGCTAGAACATGTGGGCCATTTTCTTTTCATGAAAATCCCATCCTCTTTGGCTTCTTAGCTACCCACCATCTGTGTTTGATTTTGTTTCATCTCGGAGTTCTTTTGTGTCTCCTTGCCGTTTTCTCAATTTCCTTCTGGAATTCTTTTCCTGGTTCCCCTGTCAATGGTTCGCATGTGTGACCTACAATGTACTCCCTATCTGCTCCCCAACCCCATCCTCTCTCCCTTGGAGTCAAATCCTGGTTATCCCGCCAATGCTCTCGGAGAAACTCGATGTCTGCCTTCTCCTGTTCTCTTCTTTCAGATTCAAACTTCTTGTGATGCATTGAGGTTATCCCTTGTTCTCTGTTCCCACCATTATTATGTTCATTCTGTCCATTCCTTTGGTTTAGCCTCCAATATTTGCAATCTGTATCCATTTCCTAGAGCTGCTGTGATGGAGTACCACCAGCCATTGAGGTCCTCCTGATCTCAATAGCATCAATCAATAAATATCCAAGAGTTTTCTTTCTTAAAACAAAACAAAACACGCTCATGCTTTATCTTAAACCAGCCCCCACGGTGTCGCAGTGCTCACTTTTGACTCATGACGTTGTCCAGAATGAGTGACAGTATGCATTAGAAGTCTACAACTACAACTAGATTATCTCCTTGGAATTCACCCTTTCAGCTTGCTGTCTCTAGGGCTCACACCATCCTTTTTCTGTAATACCCTCCCTAGGGCACTCATGACTCCAGTAAAGCCTGTGAACATTGCCTTGGGCCCTGCACGGTCATTTACACCATCGTCCTCTTGTGAAACTTTCTACTCCTCCTATCTCAGTATGTGTTTTTTAAGGAAAAGGAAAAAATTGCTGGTTGGTTTCTTACCATGTGTCAGATATGAATTTAGATGCTTCACAACCAATTCCTTGCTTAATCCTAGGAAGTACTCCTCATACTAGAATCCTCCTTACCTCATAAACAGGGGAAGTAGGTCTCAGAGAGATGAACACACTCAAGGTCTCATGGCTAAAAGTTGGCAGACCAGCATTTCAACCCAACTGCGATGATGTTACTCATTCCATCTGCCTGAGTCTCCTCTGAAATTTGTGCTAATGATGTCCCCAAAGAGCATCTTATGCATCGCTGGATTCCTAAAGCTTATCAATGCCTTGGACTTTCCCAGGTGGACATGTAAAATGAGAAATATAATCTCCCTGCCTGTTGCCTTCTCTATGAGTGTAGGACCTTATCCGTGTTCAGATTTAAGTAATAGTGTAGACGATTCAGAAAAAGTAGAGTCATTGGTTCATTAAAGACTATTTCCCATGCATAAAAATCTAAACCACAATGTGGACGTTTCCACTCTATCTACAACCAATAAAACCAGATTTTACCTCCAGGTTTTTATGTTGTCTGTTCTCTTTGCTTTCAGAGGACGGCCAGAATGCAGAAAAAGGTTGTGAATCTGAGGATAACAAAGAAATGTTGCAGAGTCAACATTCCAAGCCAGACACTGATTAATAAGTATGCCTCGGCTTAATCAAGGCGTTTCCACATGGGAGCACTTTTAATGTTTATTATACACCAATTAAAATGGTTTTCATTTCCAACAAGTTCTGAATCGTGCTAATCACCTTGTCTGGGTAAACTTGACAGGTGAGGAGATTTTGTTTTTAGTTTGAACTTTGGGACATACTGAATTTTACTTGAATTGGCCTTTGAAGCACGTTTTGTGGCAAAACAAATAAAAGTATTTTGTTGAATCCCTTGAGTGCTTAGGTTGGAATGAGATTTTTTTTTTCCACTTTAACAAGTGTCTTCTCATACATTCATTCATGTTGTCATGGATATATGAGTGTGTATGTGTGTGTGTGTGTGTGTGCAGTATTTACACAGTGCCTATTCTCTTTGTTGTTTCCATGGATCTATATGAGAAACTGTTATGCAATATCAAATTCATTTGTAAAAGCCGTAAGTCCAGATATAAATCTTCACCTGCTCAGATTTTCTCAAAGCTAGGTATGCCCATCTGAACCCCATCCCAGCCAATGAAGTGTGAGGGGCAGGTGCTGGACATTGCTTCTGGAAATCATCCCAAGAAAAATGACTCGCTTGCCTTTGCTGACCTGCCATACAGTCTCTCTCTCTCTCTCTCTCTCTCTCTCTCTCTCTTTTTTTTTTTTTTTTTTTTTTTGAGAAAGGGAGATATTGTGTAAGCAGGGTGTGGGAACAGGACAGAGCCCAAGGTGGGAATCAATCTCATGAACCTGAGATCATGACCTGAGCTGAAATCAAGGCATCCCTACACAGTTGTCATTAAACCCATTTGTAGAACTGGAATTACTAGATCCAAATGCATACACTTTTTTAAACAAAAGATTTTATTTATTTATTTGACAGACAGAGATCACAAGTAGGCAGAAAGGTAGGCAGAGAGAGATGGGGGTGGAAGCAGGCTCCCTGCTGAGCAGAGAGCCCGATGCGGGATTCGATCCCAGGACCCTGAGATCATGACCTGAGCCGAAGGCAGAGGCTTTAACCCACTGAGCCACCCAGGCACATTTTTAACTATGATGGGTATTACTGCTTTATTTTGATGATGGCACAATGATTTACATTGTCGCCAATTAAGTAGAGTGTTTCCCACAGCTACTCATCAATTTGGTGAGTGTTGTCAAGCGTCATCTTCTCCAATCCAATGAGTAAATATTTAAATTTTAACTTACATTTCTTGGAGAATATTATTAAATAAATCTCAATAGGTAACATTAATATATCTTCATGAATTAACACTTTTTGTGAAAGATCTATTTACGATTGTCATCCATGTCTTTTTGTTGGGCTTTCCTTGTTATTAATTTATACAGGTATGTCTTACATATACTTTATACGCATTCAGTATACTAAAATGGTTTTTATTTATTCCTTTATCTTTCAATTTTGTTTATGGTATTTTTCCATGCAGTGCATAAAATGTAGCCTACTGTACTATCTTTTAAAGCAACTTAGTTCCATCCTATAAAAACACTTATCATTATCGTTTGGTGAAACATCTTCTTTCAACTCAGGTCATAATCTTGGGGTCCTGGGATGGAGCCCTGTCTTGGGCTCCTTGCTCATCTAGGAGTCTGCTTCTCCCTCTCCCTTTGCCCCTCACCTTCTTCTTGGTGATCACACACACACTCTCTCTCTCTAAAGTATATTTAAAAAAACACCACTGATCACTGACATTATTTAACCAGAAATTTCCCAACTTTTTTCTGGTTCTATATTATTTTCTTTTTTTACTTTGAAATATGTGATCTATTGGATTTGCTTATTGATTGACAGGCCTAGAGAGAGTGCAAGTAGGAGTCACTCTTTTTTTTTTTTCCCTAAGTGTTTACTCATTTGCTTTTATACATATGCAAATATACTAACATGTTTTATACTTTGGCATGAATTTCTAGATATTATATTTTATGCAAAATATTTACCAAACTGTACATGGGACAGAAACCAACTCACTTATTAATTTGCCTTGTTAGCATCACATTTTGTTTACTTTTAAAGGATTGTGGTGCACTGGGGCACCTGGGTTGCTCAGTGGGTTGAGCCTCTGCTTTCGGCTCAGGTCATGATCTCAGGGTCCTGGGATCGAGCCCCGCATCGGGCTCTCTGCTCAGCGGAGAGCCTGCTTCCTCCTCTCTCTCTGCCTGCCTCTCTGCCTGCTTGTGATCTCTGTCTGTCAAATAAACAAATAAAAACTTAAAAAAAAATAAAGGATTATAGTGAACCAAAAATTACATTAGAGAAAATTTTGGAAAGACGGTGATATTGAAGAATCTTAGAAAATGCCGATCTAATAGATAATTAGCAATGACATTTTCATTGTATTTATTTTCTGCACAACTTCACGTACATGAAACTGTTGACATATGTATGTAGTATGTTTGAATATTTTATTTCCCACATTAGTCTAATGGTCTTGAGATTATACCTTCTTGATTATATGACTAGTACTATTAGTGTACAATTTATGACACACAGACAGCTTTTTTTTTTTTAGGTTTTTTATATCGTTTTTCACAAATAATGTCACAAATTTTGGGTGATATAACAGTCTGTCAGGCTACAGCTCGATATATTAGGTGAGTAAAATATTTAATATTTTACTTTGGTCTGGAAGACTCTTATTTCATCAGAGGTATGTCTTTGTTAAGATTTTTAGAGTATTGGGGTGCCTGGGTGACTCATTCCGTTAAGCATCTGCCTTGGGCTCAGGTCATGATCCCAGGGTCCTGGGATTCAGTCCCATGTTGGGCTCCCTGCTCAGTGGGGAGTCTGCCTCTCCCTTGCCCTGTGTGCTCTTTTGCTCTCTCTCAAATAAATAAATAAATATTAAATATATATATATATATATATATATATATATATATATATATATTTGTTGTTGTTGTTTTGTTTTGCTTTTTCAGAGTTTTGTCTTGGCATCATTGGGCTTGGGCTCTTTTGGTGAGGACAGTCCTTCTCTCTGGGGTCTAATGTTGCCAAACATCCATGGTTGATAAAATTTCATACTTAAACTTTGAATGAATTTCAGGCTGACGTCCCATCATCCTCAATTTAACTGAGTCCCTAAAAATGGCTTTATTCATAAATGTTGTGAACATTTACATTTATAGCAAAGTTGGAACTGATCCTTTTTTTTTTTTTTGGTACGGAATATTTTGCATATTTCAATAATCATTCAGAAATCCTGCGTGTGTACTGTTGAATTCCCCTCCCCCTCCCTTCTGTTCTTTTTTCCCCCTCTTTTGGGGGAGAAGTGCAAGAAGATAATTTTTCCTCAGCGCCTTGCTCTGCAATACGTGTTTCCATCCATTCACTTTCTCTGCAGCAAAGTTTTGCTCTGAATCTAGATAAAGTTGTGACAAGCTGCCTGCGGAAGGCAAAATGAGGACACGTGAATTTTAATCCGAAGACCTTCTTGCACATTGTACTGTTAACCTCTAGGTACTTGATTTCCTATTAGGCATATTTACTCGGATGTAATCATAGAAATCAGTTGTGATCACTCTCCTTTTGTGCGTGCCCATGTGCCCATTTGTAACACGAGACTGGTAACCTTGAGCGTCTGTAGGAATGCAACGTTTAGTGGGCATCTTTTTGGGAATTTTATCCTTGCTATGATACTTCTGTCTCAGAGTTCTTAAATCTGCAGACAGTGTTTCTCAAGAATAGCTATTTATCCAACGCCGAGAGCTGCAAGCTGTCCTTGGTTGCCATGGCATTTTTACTTTGGCTCAAATACAAGACGGTTGACCTTCAAGAACTGTCCACTCTCATGAAGAAGCCTAGCATGAGTGAAAGCAAAACCCTTCCTTCCTTTAACCTACACGATACAAGTGCTGTTTTTTCTTTTGCCTTGATCTGAAAGGATAGAATAAAATTAAATTTGAATGCATTTAGTAGACTTGCAGAAATGCCTTTTGACCTTCATGCTTGCTTATGGATCCTCATTTCACAACTCCCAACATAAGTTTGGAATGACTTGGGATGACTGAATCTTAAGGAGCCCAACTGTCTGTGTCACTACATCCTTCTTAATCACCAGCAGCAAGTTTGACTTTTTCATGTTGACCCAGCACGTATATATGGTATACCCACCCCTGCAGCAACACATTGTGGTAAGTGCCTGGATTTCCTGATAAATAAAACCAATATATGTAATGTCCAGGACATACATTGCATTTTTTTCCCTTTTGGTTTCCTTCTCCTTTTTCTATTTATCTTCCCTTGTTAGGCCATGCCACCACGGATTGGGTCTCTAAATGGTGTTTGCATGCTACTTTCTCCCCCATTTCCTTTTCTTGATTAGCATTCTCTCCTTGCCAACTCCCAACTGTAAGACCAACGGTGTCTTCCATGTCTCCATTTTCTTGCCCAGTGTATGTCCTGCACTCAACTGTCACTTTTTCATTGGCTCTTTTCCTGTGCTTCCATATCTTCTTTGCTCCACCACTGCAGATCCTCAACCAAAACCCTCAGGGTCCTTGCTCATTTCCCACTTTTTTGGCACACTACGTTCAGTTTTTCACTGCTAAAGGCATATCCGGGATGGATGCCCTCTTGCTTGACTTTGGTAGAACCATCCATAGTTTCCTACTCGTCTCATGCAACAATGCATCTGGCCTCTGTCTCTTCACTATGGTCTCTTTTTATTCCCAACACTGTGGCTAGTGTTCCACAGGGCATCTCCATTCCTCCTCTCAGAATACTGTAGGGATTCACTTCTCATTTAAAGGAACCGCCAATGTCCTCCAAGTAACCAGACCTCGGACATCATCTGGCCCCTTCTGTGTATGAACCCCACTTCCATTTGGAAGCACCCACTTCTGCTTGGTCAGCTGCACTGAGATCCATGCTGTTGTACCGAAATCCTTGTATGATTTGCACTTCAGGACTTGGTCTCAACTAATCCTTTCCCCCAAAATATCATCCCTCTCAAATGGAACAATATTTGGCTTTTTCATTGCTTCCAAACCCTGCTTAAAACCCTCCACCTTTGAGTCACCTGCTCTAATCATCCAGGTTTAAAATCTGACACCTCCCCACCCCTGTATTTCTGAACACCCAAAACTGGCTCTACTTTCTTTATTTTCCCCTAGCTCTTTCCTCCTCTGAAAATACTAGGTCATGTATTTACTATCCTCTGTGGGTCTACTAACCTGAAAGCAATTTCCATAAATGCAAGGGTCTTTGTCATTTTCGTCCCCTATGATGCACCCCTCACAGCTAAACAAACATCTGAAATTTAAACAGAGATCCTTAAATGTTACTGAATTAGTGAAAGATTTAATTGAAGAGAATTTAATTTAGGCCAACTGACAGGACACATACTGATAAAGTCCTTCCCTGCTGTGGTAGTGTGAGGAGTCCAGAGACCAGCAAGTTAAAGCAAACACTGTTTACTCGGGAACAGATCAACTTACATATTCTTGTAAAAATTAACTTGAAAAATATAAAAGATATATCTGCAAAAAAGCTAAGACTGGCTCTTCACTCAGTAACAGCTAAGGTCGATATTCTTATAAAAATGAACTTTGAGAATGTTAAACAGATCTAGTACATTTTTGTATAAACAGAAAATCTAATCTGTGGTAATGATTGTGACTGTAGAGTGGGCACCTCTATCAAAAATACATTTAATAAAAATCTTTTCACTTTCTTTATATACTTGGAGGACTGCTTTTGTCAGGCATACATGGTTTCAAGATCTCTTCCCACTACAAAACAGCTTGTCTTTTCATTTAATACTGTCCTTGGGTGAACAGATTCTTTTTTAAAAAAAATTATTTATTTATTTATTTGACAGATGGAGATCACAAGTAGGCAGAGAGGCAGGCAGAGAGAGAGGAGGAAGCAGGCTCCCCACCGATCAGAGAGCCCGATGTGGGACTCCATCCCAGAACCCTGGAATCCTAAACTGAGCCAAAGGCAGATGCTTTAACCCACTGAACCACCCGGGCACCCCTGGTAAACAGATTCTTAATTGTAAAGTGGTCTGCTGTAATCAATAATTTTATTTATGTTTGCTATAGCCCCATTTTGAATAACAAATTATATTCATATATGTGCCAATTGTAAAAGATAGGACTGGAGCAAAATTATGTGGAAAATTTACTATATATATAAAATATATGCATATTCTAGATTTGTATTGCATATATGATATATATCATATATGTATGTGTGTGTGTGTAGATATGTGTGTGTGTACATGTATATATATATTATATATCTCAGATAAATATGCTAGAAAGAAAATTGGTGTAACATTAAAATAAGAAAAAATGAATATAAGGTGAAAAGAATTCATACAGACAGAGGACTGTGTCTGTTGATTACATGACACAGGGGCTTCCTGGGTGGCTCAATGGGTTAAGCATCTGCCTTCCACTCAGGTCATGATCTCAGGGCGCTGAGATCAAGTCCTGCTTTGGGCTCCCTACTCAGGAAGGAGTCTGCTACTCCCTCTCCCTTGGCCCCTCCCTACAGCCATGCTCTCTTTCTCACTCCCTCAAAGAAATAAATAAAATCTTCAAAAAAGAATAAAAATTAAAAAAAATCTGTTTAAACATAAATAAATAACCATGATACAAGGAGAATTTTTTTTTGTTCTCAGCAGATATTTATGGCATCAACAGACCATGTTCTAGCTGACAGGGCCTTTTAACGTACTCATACCAAGCAAATCAGGTTTACGAAACGTAATGTAATAAAATAGTAATTAACAGAACCCAATCTACCTGAACACTATCTTATTTAGATTCTAAACCTACGCTTTGAAATGCTCAGTCATTTAAGGTAGAAATTAAAAGAGAGGATATCAAAACTACTCTAAATCAAAGGATGTGAGATACATATCAAAATGTATCTCTTACCCACTTAAGTAGGAGAAGAATAAATGAAACGGGATGGGATTGGGAGGGAAACAAACCATAAGTGACTCTTAATCTCACAAAACAAACTGAGGGTTGCTGGGGGGAGGGGGTTTGGGAGAAGGGGGTGGGATTATGGACATTGGGGAGGGTATGTGCTTTGATGAGTGCTGTGAAGTGTGTAAACCTGGTGATTCACAGACCTGTACCCCTGGGAATAAAAATATATGTTTATAAAAAATAAAAAATTATAAAAAAATGTATCTCTTAGGCTGAAAAAAAATATTTTCTAAGTGGACTCAACAACACATGAAGCTAGGAAAAAAAATAAAAAATAAAAAATAAAATAAATGCAATGCAAAAGAAATAATGGGGAGAGTAGGATGTCTTCTTCACATTAACACCATCAACAGGTGTGAGGATAAAGAAAATGTGGAAATACACACGATGGATTATTATTCAGCCCCAAAAAGAATGAAGTCTTGTAACATAACAGAACATGGGTGAACCTATAGATAAGTACCCTGCATTTAAAACCCTGCTCGGATGGTAGATTTTATGTTAAATATTCTTATCAAAATAAAAAACATTAAAAAGAAAAATAGACTAATGTTTATTTCACTAGGTGTCCTAAAATAGCTGCATTTTAGGGGAATCGTCCTATGTTTTTAAAGACTTGGTAAAAAGTGTAGATTTGAAATAAAACTATATTCCCCCAGAAAAAAAGATGAACTCTAAATGTATCATCAACTTAAATGTAAAACATAAAACTATACATTTTGTAGAACAAAATAAAAGAAAATCTTTAGGACCTAGAGCAAAATTGATGCCAAAAATCCAGTTCATATCTGAGAGGAGTAGATACTGTCGATTTTATTTCATTTAAAAACAAAAAACACAAAACAAAAAACAGTTCATGAATTGGATTTCTTGACCATTAAAATCTTGCTGGGCAGAAGTTATTAGCCCAGCCTATCTACATGACTCTTGAAGCAGATAGTGTATTTGAAAGGGAGTTACATTAGATAAAAAAACATAATACTGAAGCAAATAGTTCACTTTATATGCTCAGAGGAAAGACAAAGTGGAATTATTTCTCGAATAAATGGGCACCTGGGTGGCTCATCCAGTTAAGCATCTAAGTCTTGATTTCAGCTCAGGTCATGATCTCAGGGTTGTGAGATGGAGCCCTGTGTTGGGCTCTGTGCTGGATATGCGGGTTGCTTAAGGTTTTCTTTTTTCCCTCTTCCCCCTACCCCAAACAAACAAATAGAGTCTTTAAGTAACAAGAGATAGAATACATAAGAGGGCTGAAAATAAAGGGAATAAAAATAGAAAAAAGAAAGTCAGTAGAAGATATGTTAGCTATGAATCTAACTCTATCAATAATTAATCATTAATTTTGAATAGAGATTAAAAGACAAATTGTACCAGTGTATTTAATTTTTTAAGGACATATGTGTAGTCAAAAGGAAACACATTTTAAATACAAAATCATAGAATGGCTAAAATAAAGAGATGGGAGAAAATATGCTATGCCAGCACTAATCAAAATAAATCCAGAGTAGATGTATTAATTTCAGCCAAATCAGTCTTCACAACAAAGAAAATGATCAACAATAAATATGGGCAGTATACCATGTTAAAGGGGACAGTTCCTCATGAAGACACATCAAGCGTAGATTTGTATCTGCTCAACACCAGACTATAAAAATACATGAGGTAAAAACTTACAGAACTTCTAAAAACTCATAAAAATAGGAAAACCCTCTCTCTGGTTACAGATCCCAATTCATCTTTATCAGTAACCCATAAATCCAGCAGGCACACTATCACGAGTCCATAGTTGAAGTGTCAATGTCCATCAGTTTGATCTAATTGGCATCTACAGAATTCTCCAACAGCAGCAGAAGACACATTGTCTCACGTTCATATGGGAGATGTGCCAAGATGGAACACATTTTGGATGATAAACCACAACTCATCGAAATTGAAAGAATAGAAATTATGAGCAATATCTTCTCAGTTCACGATGAAATTGAATTACAAATCAATAAGAGGTAGATGAAGAATCCCCAAATATTTGGAAATAAAACCACACACTCCTGGGCAACATATTGGGGGCAGGGGGTAATCAGCTTATTGAAACAAGTGGAATGTAGAAAGAGCAATACTTCAAGGGAATTTTAAAGCATCGAATGCATAATTTGTTCAGAAGGAAGAAAAATGCAAAACCTATAATCTAAGTGTTGGCCTTAGGAAAGTAGAGAAAGGAGATGAATTTAAATCTAATGCAAATCGAAGAAAAATAAGAATATAAATTAGTGCAGAGATCACTAAATTAAAAAATAGGATAACCCATGGAGAAAAATCAACAAGCAAAAAAAACCGAGGGTATTCAAAAAGATCAATAAAATTGATAAACCTCAGGGCAAGCAAACTTTGCAAAAAAGAGAGAAGACAGAGTTTAGTAATACCACATATGGATAAAAGCAATCACCAATGATCCCATGGACGTGAACATATAACCAAGGAATATTATGAGTAACTCTCGGCCTTCAAGTCTGATAATTTAAAAGGAAAGGACCAATTCTCTGAAAGGCACATTGTACTGGAACTCATAGAAGGAGAAATATGTAATTTGAATAGGCCTATTTACATTAAAAAAATTGAATCTATAATTAATGACCCTCCTAAAAATGCATGAGGCCACACCATTTCACTGGAGAATTATAGCAAACCTTTAAGGGATGAAAATATATCAGTTTTCTAGGGCTGTCAAGCAAAGTACCACAGGACAAATGGCTTAAACCAGATATTTATTTTCTCACAGCCCTAGAGGCTGGGAGTCTGAGATCGAGGCGTCAGCAAGTCTCGGTTCTCCTGAGGCCTCTCTCCTTGGCATGTAGGTGCCATGTTCCCCCTGTATCCTCATGTGGTCATCTCTCTGTTCGTGTATGGGTCCTCATCTAGTTTAAAGGGATACCAGTCCTATAAGTTGAAGGAACACCTTAATAGCCTCATTTTAACTCCATCACGTAAAACACATTAACTGCAAATATAGTCACAAATAGGTATTGGGCGTTGGGGGAGTTCATCCGGTGAAGTGTGAGAGATAGAATTCGGCACAGAACAAACAAAGCCAATTTTGTAAATCTCTTCCACAAAAAAGAAAACACTTCTTTAAAAAAAAAATATTTATGTATTTTAGAAAGAGAGAGAGAGAGAGCATATTTGGGATGAGGGTCAGAGGGAATGTATCTCAAGCAGATTTCCCACTGATTGTGGACCCTGACACAGGGCTTAATCCCACAACCCTGAGATCATGACCCAAGCCAAAATCAAGAGTCATGAATACCCAATCAACTGATCCATCCGGGTACCCCAGAAGAAAATACTTCTTAACTCCTCTGTGAGGCCAACCGACATCATCCCAACCCAAACACCAGATACGGACAACAGAGGAAAGTTACGGGCCAATGTCCCTCGTAGACATAGATACAAAAATCTTCAACGTAAATATTAACATGTAGATTGCCATAATATGTAAAAATAAGCAAAGACAATGGTAAAGCAAGATTTATCCTGTATGCAAGCCTGCCTCCACACTTGCAAATACATTTTCATGATCAACGGTGTTAAGTCCCATGATCGTATCAATGGTCCTAGAAGATTCGTTTGATAGACTCTAACTCGCGATAACAAAACGTAGCAAACTAAGAGTGATATTTCCTTAACTTCAGACAGAATATCTATAAACAGCCTTCTTTATGAGAAACTTTGTGAGAAGGCAAAGCAAAGATGTTCCCTCCCACCATTCCTATATAAACCTATACTGGAGGTCCTAGCTTATGTAATAAGACAAGAAAAGGAAATAAATCTACTCAATTTGGGAAGGAGAAATTAACTCATTTTTTTTTCTTAAATAGTTGACATGATTGTCTATGCAGAAGATGCTAAAGAATCAGTAACAACAAAAACTTCTGGAATTAATAAGGGATTAATAAAGTCTCATGAGGAAGATTACTGTATATAGCCAGTTTTTTACTACAGGCACGCAATTGGAATTTGAAATTAAATACAAAGGCTTATTTAATGAGCACTGTAAGAAGGCAAACTGTTGTTGCAGGTGACCAAGGAGTTCAACTGTCCTTTAATTGGCTGTTTATATAGGGGTCTGTGTCTAATAGCAAAACATCCTAGACAATCTGTTAGTAGGAAGATAGTTGTATAAACAGGATTATTTGTAGCACACAAATAACTATGATTTCTATTTGTCTATATCTCCAAGCTATAGTATATAGTACATGTAATATTATCTGCAGAAGCAAACAAGTTTGTGTGTGTGTGTGTGTATACCAATTGATGATAGGTAATATTTTAAAATTTTTTATTAACATATAATGTATTATTAGCCCCAGGGGTACAGGTCTGTGAATTGCCAGGTTTACACACTTCATAGCACTCACCATAGCACATACCCTCCCCAATGTCCATAACCCCACCCTCCCTTCTCCCAACCCCCCTCCACCCAGCAATCCTCAGTTTGTTTTGTGAGATTAATGGTCTCTTATGGTTTGTCTCTCTCCCGATCCCATCTCTTTTCATTTATTCTTTTCCTACTCCCCAACCCCCCACATTGTCTCTCAACTTCCTCACATCAGGGAGATCCTATGAGAGTTGTCTTTCTCTGATTGACTTATTTCACTAAGCTTAATACCCTCTAGTTCCAGATGACAGCTAATTCTTAAAAGACAGCTAGGATCAGGAAGCAACATTTGATGGGCGTTGATCCTTATTCGAATTTCAAAAAAACAGGAAAAGCAAGGATAATTAGTGTTCGCTTATAAAGTCAAAATTGCAAACTAATAAGAATACATTCCTGAGCAATTGAAACAATTATGAGAGCAGTGTCCTCTAGAACAAGGGATTCCACAAGACACATGATGATATTGATGAGGATATTGGTTGTGTAGAGACATCAAAATTACCACATTATTATAAGGATATCTATAACTTAGGGAGCACAGGGAAGGGGACTAAACCCTATGGAATAATCAAGATTTTGGAAATTGTATCTCATTTAATGTTGATGTGATTTCCATGAGCTCACCAGCATTATTGCCTTTGTTACCGATGGGGTGATTGATACTCAGAGAAATGGTCCTGAGCAGGATTACAATCCACTGACGATAAGAGTCAAGATTGAACATGGTCAGTGGACTTTAAAAGTTCATGCTCTTTGGCACTCAAATGTCCTCATTTTATATTCATGAAGCAAGTAAAATCCATCCCAATGAGAGATATTATCTAGAAATAAAATATTAGACTCAGCATCATTTGAGAAGATATGATTATGAGATCCATTTCTACATTATGGAGCTATTCCTGCACCCCAGTAAATGACCCATAATAACGGTGATTTGTAGATCTTGTTATAAAACCTCCTAATAAAAATTCCTATATAAGTGTTCAATTCATTTCAACAAGAATTCATTAGCTTGTTTTACCAACGTAAGCAAGTTTAGGAGTAAAGTTCCCTCCCAGAGGGTTTTGGAGACCATGGGGTGCCAGGTGCAAGGCTCACGTGAGAGATGCAAATCCAAAAAGGAGAGAGAGAATGGTGACAGAAGGTGCACACTTTTGAAGGCATGTGGGAAGCTGAGGTTATCACCCATAAAAAAATCAAAGTGGTGCTCTTTTCACTTTGAGTCTATCCTTGGGAATATATGGGAAAAATATGTATATACAGACACCTGCAACAGAAGACGGTCATGACCATCTTCTTATTAAACTTTATATCTAAGAAGTCGGGTTGAATGCCCTCATAAATCTGTTAGTATTTGACTCTACCTGTGTTTTGGATCATTTCTACTTGCTAGGGTGATGACATAACCATTTTATTTTATTTTTCGGTATAGATCTTATGACACAAAATTCAATAAGACAACAAAATTCAAGGGAATCCAGTCCATTACGAGAGGCGTGCACCAAAAACAACACTATCCCCCTGTACGTCCACAGCAGGCTTCAATACAGGGATGAAGGAGAGTCTATCCCGCAGCTCAGGGAAGGCTTCCCAGAAGAGGCAGCATGTGAACTCGGATGCAAAGAAAAATTTGCTTTCCGCCATGTCATTTCAAAAGACGATGGGACAATCCAGGTTGAGAGGATCACCTATGGTGAAGGACAGGATGCGTTTGGGGGGATCTAAACTGGGATTATTTGGGAATGATCCAGGAATACAAAACAGCGGGAGCAGAATTGGTGGCCAGCTCGTATGGGGTCCATGTCCTATATCAGACACAATAGGGATTCTATGAGTGATTTTAGGTAGAGGAGAAACATCACTGTACTATTTTTAAGATATTAAAGAATCATTTCAGGTGTGGAGACCATTGAATAGGAGAGTGATGTCAACAAGATCATTTCAATACCGTTGTGGGCAGGTGATCTCCTAGAAATGGTAGGAGAGGTATCTTCCAAGTTGTATCCGGGTCAGAAGTAAGGCTGCAGTTCCTCCCAGGACTCGGGGGCAGGAATTGTAACCCAGTGGGATGTCAGAGTTTGGTTGTCTTAGATCACTGTGATCTTGGTTATAGCTGGACCCAACCTTTGATGACTTCCTTCATCAGAAAACCTTCTATTTGTAGGACTTCTGAAGGTTAAATATAATGCCCACCTGCTCTTGGTATCACCTGTGTCAATCCCCCATCTCTCAGTTCACTCAAAGACCCACCAGAAGAGCCCCTCGGTTCCTTCCTCATCTCAATACCACCTGACCCCATCATGGCACTCAACGTTCATGACCTCATGTCACCCTAAGCCCCTTCCAAAGGCCCACTTTCTATGCCTTCTCACTGGTGCTGATGTCTTTCACGGATGGGCTTGGAAGGTTACAGCCATCTCCTCCCAAGCATTCTGTACCACTGCTCCTCTTTCTTCTCTGACAAATATCATTCCATCTACAGTCATGGTTTGAAGGTTTCATGCCTCCATGTCCTAATTCCAGTGGTCTCTGAAAGCCAGTTCCTATCATCTCCTAACGATAAAAGATGTTCTGATAAAATTAATGAATTCCTATATTTGTCTCGGAGAGCTAAAACCCCTCCCTGTTCATCACCCATGAGCCCCAAATTTCACGAAAGCATTGACATCACTCATTTCTTTACCAATCAGGTGGCTGTTTCTCTCTTTCAAGTAATACATTGAAGTCACTAATAACTGAATTAGGTCAACCAGTTTTACCAAGTATCTGGAGCAAAGTCTTAATGTGCCTTATTTTCATTGATGGATACTCTTTTTTTGTTTGTTTTTAAAATCATTCTTGGTCAGCTTCCACAATGGTTGTCTCCCATAGTGAAGAAAATTCAGGAAGAGGAAAGCATAGATTCACAGCAAATGGAGGTCCTGTAGAGCACTCTGTTGGGGGTCCACATGCATCCAAAAATCCTTAATGCCCTCCCATGAGCACTTTGTCATTCCAGTGAATATTTTTGTCTTTGTGAGAGTGATTACTCTCGAAATATGAAGACTGATCATTTTTTATTAGTTCCTTAGGGGTGCCTGGAAATTTTCCATTAAGAAACGTTAGATCCTTTCAATGTAGAGTGGACTTGTTGGGGGGGGGTGTCTCTCAATGAACGCACACAGTCTACCCACATAGTTAAGATGTTAAAAAATAAAAATTAGCCCTATGGGAGGCATCTTATATGCTTGATTGTACAATACAATCATAAAGTGACGACAAATATCCCAATATAGGAGATAATGGGGATCGTGATTTAAATTGTTACTGTATTTTTATTTTTTAAATTTTTAAAATAAATTTAAATTAAATTAAATTAAATTAAATTTTTAAAATAATTTATGTAAAGATTTTTTTTTTTATTTATTTGACAGACAGAGATCACAAGTAGGCAGAGAGGCAGGCAGAGAGAGAGAGGAGGAAGCAGGCTCCCCGCTGAGCAGAGAGCCCGATGCAGGGCTCGTTCCCAGAACCCTGGGATCATGACCTGAGCCGAAGGCAGAGGCTTTAACCCACTGAGCCACCCAGGTGCCCCAAATTGTTACTATATTTTTAAAATCAATTAGCCCATGACTAAAATCTGGGTGTTTGCAGACCTCACTCTGATTTGTAAAGAATCCAAGAGCATCCTGGACATATACTAATGTCTGTGGGGTTTTATTTCTAAAAGCATGGAAGAATGACATCAACACCCATTGTGTATGCTGGCTGAGGTCCGTGGGTGATTTGTCGTCTACTTTTGCTAAAAAAAAATATTTTCTGCGGGTTTTGTTGTTTGCTATTTACTCGCTCTGCCTGTTCGCCTGTGGGGATTCAGAAGCCGTCAGAAATCACGCACTTGCTCTTTCGACCGTCATCCCAGAAACCCATTAAATGTTTAATTAAAGAATTACCTCATCTTGGTTTTAACACTTGATACGGGATATTAATTGAAAAGCTACCATATGTCAATGACTTAGGAATGAGAATTTTTATCCACGGTGTTGCAGGAAACAATTAGTCTTCTCATTGGGTTTGCACCTGGAAAAATAATGACCGTGACGATTCTGGAGTGCGCTTTGATTACCCATCCATGAGATACTGCACACCTTACTTTGGGGACATCTCTGGTGTGTGTGTGTGTATGTGTGTGTGGGCACATGCGCACGCACACCCATGCCCGTATGTGCTTACGGGGAGAGACGCATTCTTTTCAACAATGCAGAAACTTGGAACTCTTATTTATGTATTTGGAAGTGACCGTCCTCCAAACTTTCTGCTGCAAAAGTCTCCCAGAGGAACATGTAACAGAAGGTGGTAGACCTTGGAAATTGCCAATAAATCAGAACATGATGACAGGTATTATAATGAGATGATTTGCCACAGAAGGACAGTCTTCCCGCTGAGACTCACGGCATTATTCCTATAGGTCCCATGCCTCGGGAATTTCATGGGAAGGTGGGAAGTGACACAAACCTGTCGCTACCTTCCATTTGCCTATGTTGCCCACCTCTACTAGGCATCCACACGCGATTCCATTCACAGACATCTCCATCAGTCAACACTCCTATGTCTTCACTTGTTTTCATTCTCTCCAGCTGCACCAGTCTGCTCAAACATCTCTAATTTCAAAAACAATATTTGCTGAATTTTACTGAGGATTTAGTATGTGCCACATGTTAGGACCACCCGCCTCTGCTGACTCTCCTTGCATTCCCTTTACAACCTCGTCGAGATGATTGTGTCACATCAGAAATGCAGATTTAATTATTCAGGTGTGCATGTGTGGTGTATCCATGCCCGGGATCGTGTTCATGGAGTCAAAACAAAGGAGGACACATATTATAACCTCAGTTTAAATTAGCAGTAAATCACATCGTGCCCGGCCCATGTGAGAAGTACCCTCCACAGCCGCGAGAACACACACATCCTTGATTTAAATAAAAAGATCTAAACCATCACGGATCTTAAAAGCAAGAAAGGGAGAGGTGCCTGGGTGGCTCAGCTGGGTAGGCATCTGTGTTTGGTTCAAACCATGATCCCAGGGTCCTGGAATCCAGCCCCACGTTGTGCTCTCGGCTCAGCAGAGAGTCTGCTTGTCTCCCAACCCTGACCTGCCACTCTGCCTGCTTGTGCTCTCTCTCAAAATACATAAATAAAATCTAAAATAAATAAATAAATATAATAATAATAATAATTTAAAAACAAGGAAAAAAAAAAAACAAGAAAATCCCAAATGCCAAAGGGGAAGAAGGGCAAACTATATCACCATCCCGACCTTCGGGGGAACTGGAACTTGTTCGTGCAAAAAGCCAATCACATAGGAAGAAATAGAAGTGCCCATAATTTCCATCAATGCTATATTACAGAACATGGTAGGTATATAGAAAAATTTTCATTGAAATCAAAGTCAGCCTAGAATTCAATGCCAAATTAAATATTTAAGATCAGGGACCCAATGCAATATCTGCCGATAAGACCTTGAGCTTGTGTTACTTATGACTGCTGCAGAAACAATTTTCAGAGAATGTACATCAAGAATATAACAACCGGGTCTAGAGGTAAAATAACGGCATCATGTCACAAGCCGTGTGGCCCACAAAGGAATAATTCTTGTATTCAAAATACCCTTAATTTCACAGAATATGCAAAACAGTGTGTTTAATGCATCTCAACATAATGCCTTGGAACGTGACTGCTGAAATAGCATTGAAAGTATCTGAGGACTTTTTCAGGGGGAGGTTGGAGATAAAGATCATTCCTATATGGTCTCTACACACATGGAAATTGTAGGATTCAACACTGAAGAAAGCAAAATGAGCGTAAGATTACAAGCCACGGGAGGGGAAAGTAAAAAAAAAAATTAATCGATGTGAGAAGCAGCCACAAAACAAAGATCTATAAAAAAGAAAATTTGATAGACAAACATGCACATCATATCATATTAAAAAATGACAAAATCAATAGTACTCATAAAACTGATAAGACACAGAAGAAATACATAGAGGAATCTTAGAAATGGAAGTGAATGGAGTAAATACATATGAGCTCGTGTTGTGTGAATAGGATCCACGCAGAGGGGCAAGTTCTCATGAGTGTGTAAAGTGACGACAGTACCACCTTGCTATCACGCAGATGCCTATGGGCAGTCACATGAACTCACCTACGTGTGAATCATGCCCAACACATGTACGAAAATATTTGTCAAGCAATGCACAGGGATTGATTTGCCATAAGGATGAGGGATAGTTCATGCAATGATTTTTTTTTAACTTTTTGTTTAGATTTATTGATTTCAGAGAGAGAGAGAAAGAGCTTGAGCAAGGGAGAAGTGGTGGGGCTCGATCCCAGGACTATGAGATCATGATCTGAGCTGAAACCAAGAGCTGGCTTGCTTAACCAACTGAGCCACCCGGGTGCCCCTAGAACAATTTCTAATACAAAAATTGCAAGGGAAAGTTTAATGTGTGAATCTGTTTATGATTGATGGATGTTATGGGAATGGCATTATCCTTGTTCTATTTTCTGTCATTTTAACTATTTTTAAAAATGAACTTTATATTCGATAAGCCTGCGAAGCTCTCCTAGTGGATGATGAATGAAACCCAGAAGGGTGTGATGTTTTGAAATCTTGGGAGTTGAAATAAGTTTCCCTTGCAGGAAAGATCCAAAATAGGGTCACAGCCCACCACAAATAATTGAAAGATGACAATTTGAGCCAAAACCTCTTTCTCTTCCAAGTTGACTTGTCAAAGTCCAGAAAACATCCCGGGGTATCAGACAGACTTTTATGGTGAACAAATCATGTATTTTTTGAATCTTAATGTTTTTTTTGTTATTGAGGTATTACTAGTAGCCAATAAAAGGCACATATCTTAAGGGAATAGCGTGATGAATCAGATTTACTAATTGCACAGATGGACAGTTAACATGGGCCTATTTTTGGAAATTGCAGAGACTTTTTTTTTTCTTTTTTTTTTTTCCCCCACATTGGGGTGTATCAGATTCCACAACATGCGCATATATCAAATGTGTTCCAGCTCTTCATCTTGAATTTGAATCCTCTTGGAGCCACTGCAAGGCATCTTTCAGTGATGTTTAAAAGTTTTGTAATGCTTCTTAAGCCACCTTTATGTAAGTACTAGCTTCTTTATGGGAAGCCAAATCCCGTAACGCTTATTACTAAAGAGAATTGCATTTGCTTTTGAGTTTCGATGAACCACAAATTTAAACGAAGTTCCAAATAAGAATCTGATGGAAACACAAAGCCTCAGGGGAAAATAGCTCCGGAATGAAACTGTCCATACAAAGGTTTTCTTGTAGCAATCTTCCAACGTTGAGAAAAATATTATCAGCTCGGTCAAAGCCTCTTTCATTATTTTGGGAGTTTTAGTTTTGATACCAGAAGACTAGCTGGTTTTTATTTTTATTTTTGCATTAGCTAAAAGGCCAGAGTTGAATTTTAGAATACGATTCTCTGTATATAAATCCTGGAAGCTATATGAGTCCCTAGAGTGAATGGGGTTCACCCATTTTGGTAATGGCGACCAACAAAATCGTCCACCATACATTGTTCATCTGGACACACATGCTACCATCACCATGACACACAGTGGCTGGGGGTTCTGGGTCTCTCATTTCAAAACAAGTTCTCCCATCAACCTCTGCCAGTGGCTGACCTCTGGTTGTCCCAACAGATATAAATAACCACTATGAAAAGACTTACACATTGTGGGGAAACCATCTCAACTGAAATTTCTTCCATGCACAATAAACACATGGAAACCATGTGGTTGTCTCCACCTAGCATCTCTGGAGAAGTAGAAGAAATCATGACAGTCCAACCATTTGGTGAAATTCAAAGTTAGGGCCTGAACCGTCTTAAGGTTGATGGTGTCCCTTGAAATGGGACATTTGGGGTCAGTTTACTGAGCCACCACATCAACGATGTCCATTCAGAACCGTAGGTACCATCCAATGTGTGTTGATTTTCGTTAAGCTTGTCACTGTGCTTGTGATTATCAAGGACACCCATAGTCTGTAATTCTCCCATATTGTACAATTACGACTGATTAGCTATCCTTCTTTGAGTAAAACTTGGGTTACTGAGTTTGTCCTAATCTGGGTTGAGAACCACACCCAAACCTAACTCCATTTAGAAACAGTGAACTGTTACGTGACTGTTTTCAGGAATTGAGGAAGTCAGTGCTGCTTTGCTTTCCTTTCCACGTGAGTTAGGACACGTGTCTTCTGCCACCTCTCAACCTCCGTGTCTCCTGGCCTCCTCCCTGGAGATGTTACCTTTATGCTGGGAAGTCAGGACTGTGAAGACCTCATGCTTGCACAGGCACAGACTTTGGAGCTGGTCTGACCTGGGTTTGAATCGTGTTCACAGTCTCCCCAGGTTTGTGACTGAGGACATGTGTTCAATCCATTGAAGCTTTACTTTTCCCCTGTAGATGCTGGACATAATCATGGTGTCTGACCCAGGAAGCCATTGGGAAATGGGCAGTTCTGACTTTTCCTTTCCCAAAGCCTGGCACGCATGTCCTGTGATCGATCAGTGCATGTCCTCATCTTTTCTTACGATAATGACTTTTGTAATAATGGTCACTCTCGTTACATAAAGTAAAATTCACTCTTGTTGCTGTGGGATCCTGGGAGTTTTGATGCAAACACACAGTTCTCGGACTCACAACATAACTAGGTCACAATTTCTCAAGCTGTAGTCGCATTGTTCTACTTTGTGACCAATATCGTGCCCCAGTTCAGCCCCAGGGCTTTCTAGTCTGTTTGTGCCCATATGGTGTCTTTTCCAGAATGTTCTATAAGCAAATCAAATACTATGCAAGGTATGGAATGCCTCTTTCAGTTAGAGTCACCCATGTGAGGTCTTTTCCAGCATGTTCTGTGAGTGGATCAAACCATATTGCAGGGCATGGAGACTGGCTTCCTGTACTTAGAGTCTCACATGCAAGATCTTTTCCAGAATGTTCTATAAATGGATCAAACCATATGCAAGGTATGGAGACAGGGTTTTTGCACTTAGATGCACACAATTTGAGGCTCAGTAGGGCTGTTCCAAGTCCCATTGGATTGTCCCCATGAAGCTCTGTCCTGTTTTCTACATATGCTACTGCCTACTTGCCCATCATGTACTGAAGGACATCTGAGTGGTTTCCATTGCTTCCATGATTACAGATAAAGCCATGATGAACACTCCTTGTTGACAGGTTTATGAATGAACATAAGTTCCTCTCCCCATGCCCCCTTGGCAAATCCTTAGGAAGAGATTCTAGTTCATATGGTCATCAGATGTTTAGTTTTATGAAAAGCCACCAAACCATTTTCCAGAGTGGTTGCCCCATTCTGCATTCCCACCAGCCATGTGTAAGGGTTCCTTGTTCCTCCCCATACTCCCTACCCTTATTATTATCAGGGGTTTTTTTTTCTATTGATTATATTATAGACATTCTCATCAGGACATAGTAACATCTCCTGAGAGTTATATTTTTATATCTCATTTCCATAATGACTAGTGAGGTTGAGTATCTTTTCAAACATTTATTGGCTGAATATTGTCTTTTGTGAAATATCTGTTAAGGTTACACACCTTTTTTTTTTTTTTTGGATTTGTTTTGTTTTAGATTGTTTATTTGGTGTATTGGGTTTTGGGGGTTTTTTTGTGTGTAGTTTTAAAATTTTTGTTTTGTTTTGCTTATTACTGAGTTTTAAAAATAGACTTTAAGAAAAGGGGGGCTGGTGCCTGGGTGGCCCAGTCATTTAAGCATCTACCTTTGCTTCACATCATGATCTCGGGGTCTTGGGATCAAGATTCACATCAGGCTCCTTGCTTCTCCCTCTGCCTCCACCCCTCTTCCCTGATTGTGCGCGCTCTCTCTCTCTCTCTCTGCAAATAAATACATTCTCTTAAAAACATAAAAATAAAAACTCAAAGCAGACTTCCTCAGCTTGAAATAATTTTAGGTGTACACAAAGTTCATCAGATGGTTTATAGCCTCCCCATATAACTCTCTTCCGCTGGTCTCCATTATTAGTGTTGATCTCATTAATGATCTATTGTATGTTTGTCAAAACCAAGAACCAGGTGTGGATACATCATGTTTGAACTCTGGACACTTTTCAGATTCCATTAGTTTTTCTAACTAATGGAACCTCCCAATGCTCCCGCCTCCAGAAACCCATCTAGGATATTGCCTTGTCTTCATCTGTGCCATCTCCATGTCCTCTGTCTCTCTGTGGCCACGTAGCAACCATTCCTACTCTTTTCAAGACCTCCACAGCCTTGAGCACTGGACAGACATCAGTAATCTGTATCCATGGGCGAGCACAGATTATGGGATATGTAATTCAACCACAGCACCGGCATTAAAAGTAGAAAAACAACTTTTAGAAGGAACTATAGGCTATGTAGTTTGGTTTCTATATGACCTAGGCAGTATTTTGTGCACACTAGGTGCTCAGGACATCTTGAATGAATGAAATGGATGTATGAATGAATGAATGAATCAATCAATGAATTAATCAACCCATCAATGAATAAATCAGTGTGTCACCCAGAATATTGCAGGTAGACAAGAAGTTCCGTCTCTGTGAAAGCTTACATTCATGCCCCCTAAATATTCTCAGCCCTCTTTGTCCAATCCAGGTGTGACCTGGTTTTCTTGGCAGGAAGGGGTTCATCTCTGGTGGGTAGAAATCTTTCATTCTCCAAATTTTTTTTTTCTTGGTGGCGTTCCATGTGGTAATGTACAGAAACTAAACATGGTGCGCCACTCACCAAAGAGTCTATTAACTTAATTAGGCTAAATGCATGAGCTGGATTCAACTTCCAGCCTCCAGTGGTTTTTTTTTTTTTTTTTTTTTTTTTTTTGCTCTGTGTCACCCATGGAGGGGGAAAACATGTCTTCCCCAAGTCCTGCCTTCCTCTCTCCTGTCACAACCTCTCTTGGAGCATAAGCCTTTCCTGGCATCGACAGCCGTCATCAAACATCTGTCTGCAAAGAATGCACACGTATGTGTCCCCCCCCCCGATCATATATTAAACAGACAACACATACCAGCCGTGCACGCCTTAATACGGTGTGGACAGCAACGGCGTTCAGAAGTGTGGCTTCAGCACATCAGGTAGGAACGCTAATTATGCATAATTGACTCTCTGCAGGCATCAGCAGCTGCAGGTGTAGTTAAAACAAAGCGAAGCCCTTGAGGGGGTCGCTGGAAGATGCCAGATTTTAAGAGAGCCTTGCTGTGTCCCTCAGAACCACATCTGCCTGGTCTGTCCTCAGCGCTCAAATCAACATCGTCACCTGCTGGCCGGCCTCGGGAACTGCAGGCACCCTCGAGCTGGACCAGGGGATGCTTTGCACCTGTTCCTTGCCTGACAATAAAGGGACTTCCATCCCGCAGCTCATTAGCATATGCACTGTGCCGGGATGAATTCCTCTGCACCGTGCATGCATATTTTTATAGAACAGTTGCATATTGTATATTGATAAATATATCTTATCTAACAGTTACATATTGATATTGATAAATATAGACTTATACATGCATAAATACAATATATATATACACACACACAATACATATATAGGTATACACGTACATAAGTCGTTACACGTGCAAAACCCATCATGAGTGACCATCTAGGAATGCCTAGATCACTGCTTCTCGGACGTTCCTCTATACTCAAATCACCCAGAGCTTTTAAAATGCCCCATGTCCGTGACTGCATTTCAGAGCAATTACAAAGAAAAGCTTCCAAGGGTCAGATGGGAGCCTCTGTTGGTTGCACACGTTTTCCGGTGATGCCGGTGTGCAGCTAGGTTTACAGACCCTACACGGACAGCGTTTCCCTACCACAGGGCTTCACCGATAGTGATGTGCATGTTGGAACTGCGAGTACCTGGTCAGATACCCGGTCACAGTGTTGCCATTCAAAGCCAGAGTGGAAACCTCAGTGAGGTAGGAGTTGACATCAGAACATGTCTGGTATCTTCCAGGAAGGACAACTGCTTGGTATGAGGCCAGTCCGGGCTCACGTTGGCTCCTGCCCCCCTTTCCTCAAGGGGGTCCTGGCTGCATGTTCTCTAACGGATTTAATGACTCTAAATGCTGCTCCTCTCTCTTTGCCAGAAAGTGACTGTGGCAAACCAAGACTGCAAGATGAAAGTCAGCCTGGGTCAGTGCATCTGAATACCTACTCTTCCAAGCTTCTGCCTGCTTGACCAAAGTGGTACAGGATGCAGCAAACATCAGGACATTAATAATTTTCAGTATTAGAGCGCATTCTCTAAATAAACCATACTCGTCGAACCAACTCCGCTTCATTACAAAAACATAAATTGTTCATTCAGCATCACAAGGCATCGGGACTTTTTCCCCTGACTAAAAACACTTGCAGTCGAACAAAGTTCCCAGCTAAAAATGAACATGAAATGACCTGGTTTAGTTTCTGAAATGTAGAGATAAGAAAACAAAGCAAAGGGAAAAAAAATTAAGCAAAATATCCAACAGCTACTTACCGATACAGCCATTGATAAAAGTCAACTCTCAGACTGCCTCAAGTGGGTATGAACAAATGATGTGAAATTAGAGACGTTTTAGCCTGTTCTCTTGGGTACCAAGGGGGGAAGGGGGATCATGAACAATGCTTACCCTGCTGGATACCCAGATTTTCCAAACAAAGCAATATCAAGTTAAAGGAACTTGTGGGCAGTTTAAATGAAAAGGGGTCCTTGGGTGACTCAGTCCATTAAGCGTCTGCCTAGGACTCAGGTCATAATCTTGGGTCCTGGGGTCAAGTCCTGCATCGGGCTCCCTGCTCAGCGGGAAACCTTCTTCTCCCTCTCCTTGTGCTTGTTGCTTCTCCTACTTGTGGTCTCTCTCTCCCTCTCAAATAAATAAACAAAATCTTTAAAAATAAATGAAATGAAATAAGGGACCTGCAAAGTGTCTTAAAATCTGGAATGTGTTACACATTCAATGGTGTGATCGTCTGTATTACATCAGGCACAGGGGATAATGGGATTTATTCATACACAGACTAAAGGAAACATGGTATCAAATCCATTATCCACCCAGGCCAGGGCAATAGTCAAATATGAAGGAAACATGGTATCAAATCCATTATCCACTTAGCCAATAGGGATAGTCAAATACGAAGGAAACATGGTATCAAATCCATTATCCACTCAGCCACTAGGGATAGTCAAATATGAAGGAAACATGGTATCAAATCCATTATCCACTCAGCCAATACAGATAGTCAAATAGGAAGGAAACATGGTATCCAATCCATTCTCTACCCAGCCCATGGCAATAATCAAATATGAACAGAGAGTAGTTTCATCCCTTAAATAACATAGTATCTTTTAAATCCACACACACACATTGCAAAAAAGAGGGGTGTAAATTCAATATATCCCGCGTTAGCAGGGGGAACTGAGCACACAGGAAGGTATTCTCAGAGGAACATGTTACTCTAAGAAATTGCAATTCCACATATGGACTTCTGATTTTATAAAACGGGCAGTATGTTCATTGCTTTATTATTTTTTTTCCTACATGAACACTTCTCATTGCAAAAATCGTAGAATTATTTTATAAGTCTACGGATAGGCTTTTTCTCCCCCACCAGATTCCACAGGAGTGTATCTGTGCTTTCCCGTGCTCAGACTTTTGCTAACTGGTCACAATCCACCAGCCAACTAGAAGCATACTATGTAAATGATGGCGAAGCAGGACTCCAAAGTGAGGAGAAACCTTTGCTTTTTGCAGTTTTATATTTCTTAGATGTTTCTCTTTACCACCAGACGCTGGAGGGGAGGGGGAAGGCAGATGAGAATATTGCCATCTTTAGGGAGCTTGGCCGGGCACAGGGATGTTCTTCCTTTGCTTCCAAGTGGGGCCCATGTGGTCCAGCTGTTTCTAGCAATACTGCGTGTCCATCAGCTTTGCACTGAGGTCCCCCAGAACTCCGCATCCTGATTTCAAATCGACTAGGCTGGGGGCATTCTCAAAGGTGTATTTTTCCCTTTATCGACTGTGCAGGAAATTGTCACACCAGCCATTTATTTATTATTCGGGTCGGTTTCTCTCATTCTTCAGAGGTCTGGCTGTTTGCATTAAGGTCTTCAAGATGCAGGAGACATCTTGATTTCCTTTTCGCTGACCAGGTGTTCAATAGACGTCTGGTAAATAAAAGATGAGAGGTAGAAGGACCGAATAAGGGAGTAGGCAAATCTAGGTGACATTAAAAGGAATTAATTGGATGGACGTTTGCTCTGCTTTTTTCTCCAGATACGTAACACTGATTCATGCAGTTCCCACTTTCTGAGATATTCCAATAGATGGAAAATGAAATTTGACCAATCCTTACCCAGGAAAATTTATTATTATTATTATTATTTTACAAAAATTGTTCTTGTCCTACTTAACCTTGGATATAAAGATTATGCTTTTCTGTAAAAGGCTGGAAATAAACGTTATAGCGCGTTTCAACTGGAGGGGAGAAAAAAAAATTTCCAATGCAGTCCATTGCACATGCACAGCAATGATAAAATATCCCCCCGAGGCATTCTTTTTTTTTTTTTTCTGGAACCACCTGAAATGCATGACTCTCCATCAAAGGGACTTTGGAAAAATATAAAGCCGGGGTTCTGCATTGCCAGCTCCTCACAGCTGAATGATTAAACTCTGTCCCGTGAACTACCCTGCAGTCGATTGAAATCATTTACATCAATTTTGTTAAGCCTCTGGTAGGAGATACAGAACCTTCATGCACATCATTATAGAGGCGAGAAGATCCGATCTCCTGTTCACAGGAGACCCAAGGCACCGACTGTAACCGAAATACGGCTTTCGAGGGTACGCCTGCCAGGAATTGACCTCGAGAGGCTTGAAGCTTCTTCGCCAGCCTTGTTGACCTAGTTGGAGCCTAGAGGGTGCTGGAAAAATAAAAGGATCTTTTCCCTGATGATGTGGACTTCGAGGAGTTTTACCTGGAAAATGGTGTCGGTACTTGATTTTTGGTTTTAATTTACTTTTGAATTTTTTATTCACTTTTTTACAGGTTATGTTAGACATATAAAATGATGTAAGTGTAAGGTGGATAGCTTGTTCATTTGGTGCATATATATGTGCATATATGTATATATATGTATATGTGTATATATGCTGTTGTAGGGAAAATGTATATGTTCCTAAAAAGGAAAAAAAAAAGCCATTCCTCTCATATATTTGGGCATATATGTATCCAATAAAGTGGAAATGGGATAACAAAGAGATAAATCCACTCTTTTGTTTATTCTTTGGGTTTTCTCGAAGGTAATATATCCACGTCCTTTAATGCAAAACCATCAGGAAGGCATATGCAGGTGAAAACCCAGCTGGTTATCCTAGTGCAGCAAGAGAGAGTCCTGCACATCCAAACAGTAAGCTGGAGGCAGCCCTAAGGCCCTAAGCCCTAAGCCCTCAGCTTCAGTGGCCTTGCCCCACCTGGATCTCAGCGACCCTGCCCTGCCTGGATCTCAGAATTTTGAGATCAGTTTCTATTGTTTTAAGCCAACAGCGCTGTAATTTCTTACAACCCGCTGTGTAAAACTTTTATAAACCATAGAATCCCCTTCTGTCTACATTTCAGGCAGGCTGGAAGTGCTGTGAAAGTTTATTTCACTCATGGTTTTTAAAATTTTTATTTATTTGAAAAATTCAAGTATCACACACACACATACACACACACAGCGTTCTTTGAGTTTCGGGTGTACGCAGTAATGATTCAGCAAATCTGTACGTCACGAGAGTCATTCTTGAAGTCCGTCACTGTGATAGAAGGCCCACAATATCACATTCGCCGTTCTAACCCTATTATTTATGCATGTACGTAGGTATGTATTTATTACCATCCTAACCATTTTAAACACTTTTAACCAACTCTGTGGCATCTGGTGTATTCACAGACTTGTGCAAACATCCTGTCTGTCCCATTCCATGTTCCTGGGACTAACACGTTACAAACCCGAACCCTCATCCTAACCCTAACCCAACCCTGGGAAGTCATGAATCGACCTTACGTCTGATAGGTTTACGTGTCCCAGACTTTTCATCTAACCCTACAGCATGTGGGGTCTGGCTGGCTTCTTCCAGTGGATACAGTATTTTCAAGGAGCACCCATCTCATGTCACACCCACAAGGATGGGAACCCTCAGGGAGGAAGGTAGGGAGGAAGGGAGGAAGAGGACGGAAAACACCTGTTGGCAATAATATGACAGATCAGAAACCCTGTCCTTCCCGCCGTGAAGGTCCATGGCGCAGCCACTGTGGAAACAGTTCCTCAATTCCTTATCAGAAAAGACAAACAGAATTACCATGTGACCCTCTGCGAATTTCCCCACTTTCCTCCTCGTTTTCCCTGGGGAAACTTCTCAACAAACCTCATTACCAGGAACCCCTCCTTCTGGAAAAGCTTGTAGAGAACCGCAGAGAAGGTATATACCAGCGTGCCCGCTGAATCCTGCGGAAAAATCCCATGGCTCGGGGGAGGGGTATCATATCATTGGTCACTGGAAAAGTGACTGCACGGTCAGCCTGTTCACTGGTGCCATTGTTGGCACCTTTACTGTCTATGTCACGAGTCTGGATCAGTCTACACGGGTTTGTTCGGAGCCTGGGACCGCGTGCCAATGCAGAAAAGCATAGTTATAGACAGAGAAGGACACCGGGTTGGAAACGTACTGGGAGTATGATCCACGGGAAATTTTACTAATCACCGGAGATTTTCCCAAGGTGGAGCAAAGACGAAAAATAGGAAACAACAACTGCCCTAACACAGGTAAAGGGATTTAAGGTTGAGGTGCCCTCAAATATGCTTACAGAGTGCTCTTGAAAGAACACGTAGGTATAGTGGGGTGTTGGGGCTTCATGCTAAGTTCTGAGGGGTCATCCATTGGCTGGGAAATTCAGTTCAAAAATATGGAAACGTGCCCCCAAATAGGTTTTAAAAACAGACTGCCTTTAATTAATACCCTTGAGATGAATGTACCTTTCTTTGCAGAAATCCCTTTGTTTCAAAATCGTACAGAGTGACCTGTCTTGTAAACTCAAGGTGCCACTTTCTGGAACGTGCAAATGAATAGGCACAAACCAAGGATGGAAGAAATTGGGGACTGCAAAGGGGAAGGAACGTTGCAAAACGTTTCCCGTGCCTTTGAGATGTTCTGGGACTCCTTGGGAAGGTTTGCGTCCCAGAGCTCACTGGCAACATCAGTAACTGAACCACTAATTAAAGCTAGGAGGATCAGCCTCCTATTATAGGATCAGCGTTTTTCAAAGAATTCTTCCAGCTGGTTTACACAGAAATGGATTCATTAATGGGAAGCCCTTAATTAAGAGAATTTGTAAGAGCTTTGGAGAATGATGTGGGTATTTCCGAACCAGAAATGACGTGGGCAGGAGAAACGTCCAAGCGGACCAGCGCACTATTCCCATGTAAACCCCTAGCAAGAGACGCAAGCCAAGACTAGAATATAAATGTGTGTGTGTGTGTGTGTGTGTATGTAGAGAGATAGATGAATAGATTAGATGATTGATTGATAGATAATAGATAACATTATGATACATGATGATATGATATGTGGATATTCTAACCCAAAGGATGGATTGGAAACAAAGGATTACAATCTATGGATATTTCAGTCCATATGATGGGATGATATACATGTCCTATCATCACATATCATTATATATGATATATATATCATATATAATAATATGACAGTGATATATGTGTACATATAACATGATATTATATATGCACATATGCATATATTATATATACATATACATATATTATACATACAGATATAATATATATATTATGTGTGTATATTATACATATATACACACATATATATATACGATATATCACATTATATGCATATATATCATCATATCATATATGCATATATAATATATAATTATATATTATTAATATTATATAATATATACACATGCATATATTATATATACATATATACAATGTATCACATTATATGCATATCTATCATATCATATATCATATATACATATATTATATATACATATATACATATATAATATATATCATATATTGTATGTTATATCATGATATATATAATGTATATCATATATAATATGACATATAATATATATGATATATAATATATCATGTATATCATATATATCATATATCATATGATATATGTCACATATATCACATATATAATGATATGTGATGATAGGACATGTATATCTCATATCATCCCATGGACTGTATATCCAGTTCAAAAATTATGGAAACATTCACCAAAATTGATTTTAAAAGCAGATTGCCTTTAATACCCTCAAGATTGAGCTCATCATATCATATATATATATATATATATATATATCATATATGATATCATCCTAACAGATATCATCAGATTGTCCCCTTCATGTCCTAGGTAACCTCAAGGGCTGAGTTCCTTCATCCACCCCTCACAAGTCCATCTTATGCACCTGTTATCCCTGTTATCTTATGCATGAGTTATCCCCACCCAGGACCCAAACCCAACTGAGGATTCTGCCAGCTGCTAGTTAGCGCAGCAGCCCGACTCCCTAGGACTGGGACGGTGGTGTTGAAAGATTAAGTATTTCATAATACACTTGCTATAGGCAAACCCAACAATGTATCAAAAACAAACAAACAAAAAAACCAACAAAAACCAGGAAACCAAAGTTAATGTCACCATGAATCCTTTAAATATTAATAGTGTATATTTATTTTAAGTGTTCTGTGAGGAAATATATGGAATCGTGTTAATAGGCAGTGAATGTTCCTGGAGGTATGTAATGATGCCTACGGGTGCATTGTGAAGTAACACGGAGATCACAGCCCTGTGTATTTTTAAAGAAGGAACGTCATGGTGTGAGCCATAATATTATGAAATAGCATTTGCCCGTCAAAATTCTCCTCGCATGTAATTTACAATGGCGAGATGATTTCCACTGAGGGGGAAGAAAATCAATAAAGGAATCTCCAGTGATTTGAAAAGATTAAGAGTTTATCAAAAGCATAACAATGGCTGCATTTTAAAAAATAATGGGCTTGTGAAACCCAACAAGGAGGTTCGACTGCCAAGAATTAGCAATTTCAAGGAGAAACAATCTTTTGTATTGATGCAAATAGGAATCCAGAACAAGAAATGTTATTAATACATGAAATACATCGAAAGTAAACATGACGAGTTTACAGTGAAAACAGTCCTGTGTTCTCTCAATGTAACAAATATTAATCCACGTTATTACATGGAGGACATGGGGAGAGGGAGAGGAGAAGGGAGTTGAGGGAAATTGGAAGGGGAGGTGAACCATAAGAGACTGTGGACTCTGAGAAACAAACTAAGGGTTTTGAAGGGGCTGGTGGTGGGGGGTTGAGTGAACCTAGTGGTGGGTGTTATGGAGGGCACGTATTGCATGGAGCACTGGGTGTGGTGCATAAACAATGAATTCTGGAACACTGAAAATAAATTTAAAAAATAAATAAAAATTTAAAACTAAATTAAAAAATAAACATAAATAATAAATTACTAATCTGCTACTTGCTAGCGAATGATGGCAGGAAGAAGGGGCATCTATCGGTGTGAACCGCAACTGTTCTTGCCAATTCTTGGGCAAGGAAATAGATCAAGCTAATATCCTACTCCACTAAACATCCATTGATAAGAAAATCATGGCAAAGCGGCAAAGTTTTCCACAGTAGTAGAGTTTTCATTTTGGTTTATTGGTGGGGTTATGACAAAGGACTCTAACGTCAACCATTAGCCCATCAAATGATAATGGTTGATCTTCATTATGCCACATACATCTCTGAGACAATGTTTGATGTGGATGACACGGGAGTCAGAAAAAAAAATTTCCCAGAGGGGTGAGTCAGTCCCGAAGGGATTCGCCAAGCAAATGGTGCGGCCTTCTCTGGACTGCGGTAACTCAGTCCCTCCAGCCCTGAAGGTGTTGGTCTATGGTTGCAACAGCAATGGTGGTGAGCAGCTTGGGCTTCTGTGCTTGAATTCAAGATTGCATATTTCCAGGTGGAGAGAAGAGGAATGGCCCTGTTGCTCCTCCCAGGAATTAAGAGGAAACATGCCCTTCTGGTGGCTTCAGGGAGTGAGGGATGTGGACAAATACAACACATCTCCTGAACTACATCTGACCACGTGTGGGTGGTTCATCCTTGTTCTTCTGGATGGAGCCTGGATGGGGAAAAAGGCACTGGGATCATACAAACAAGATGGCGCTGGCGTCTATTGGCATGTGTGGTTCCAGACCGCTCACAAAGACAGGACATGTGTCTATCAGGTGTCCAGGATTGGTCATCAGTGGGTCATGTGTATGAGTTGTGGAATTACCATAAAGAAGAAAATCTGAGCTCTGTTTCTTCTTCACATGTTGCTTTTCCCCACAGCAATAAAAGCTTTCACGGGAAAACCCTCAAACATCAGTCTATAGTTTGGGAGAAACTTGGAGACTCTACTTAATAGTTTGAATATTCTGGGGGTGCCTTGGTGGCTCAGTTGGTGAAGCATCTGCCTTTGGCTCAGGTCCTGGGATCGAGCCCCACATTGGGCTCCCTGTTCAGCAGGAAGTCTGCTGCTCCCTCTCCTACTTTCTCTCCTCTGCTTGTGCTCTTTTTCTTAAAAAATAAATAAATAAATAAAATCTTTAAAAATAAACATTACTGTAGAATAACTTACTTGTGGAAATGAGTATGTATTCCAGTGCCCAGAAGATGCAGAGTTGAATCTTATGTATCTGTGCATATGTAATACATATACACGTGTGTGTGTGTGTGTGTGTGTGTGTATTCTACACAGAGAAAGAGAAGAAACAGGACCAGATATCTGAGCCCTGTCCATATGATGGACATAAGTGATATCAAAAAATATACCTACCAGGGTGGTTCAGTTAGTTAAGTGTTCAACTCTTGATGTTATCTCAGATCTTGATCTCAGGGTGGGGGTTCACAGCACACACTGGGTGTGGAACCTACTTAAAAGAAAAAAATATATATATTATATAATTTTTATATAAAACATATAAATTAAATATAATAAAAATAAATTATATAAACACACACACCCCTTTCTTAAAATATATATGTATAAATATAAAATATATATGTATATATAAAATATATATGTGTATATATACATTTTGCATAAAACCGATGAGAATTCAGGGTATATTGTATAAATATAAGCTGCTTTTTACTCCAGCTAATGCACTGCTTTTCTGTATGTTTGAAAAACGCACTAATGTAGCAACATCCCGAGTCCTTCTATACTTATTTCATTAACGTTAAGTAAATTCCCCCAAATTAAGGTACAACGAAATTCAGTGTTAAAAACGTAAATCTGTTCTGAAGCAAAACATTTTTTTCTGAATTATTTGGGCAGATAATTGTGTTTTGCTGATCACTGCATGGCCCCGTGAGCATGGATAAATCAGTTATTACTTCTTCAAACCTCAACTCTGTTTGCAATATTGGTCATGCCTTTGTGAACTCACCGTTGGGAAGGAGCTACCCATCTTGACAGGTGAAAACAAGGTTCAGTAAACTCCATCTGCAGATTCTTTCCTCAGTCTTGAAGGATGGATTTAGAAACAAAAATAACAGGTTTCTGGAAGTCCGGCTTTCGAATCTCCAATATGTGGGTCAACCAGTTCCTCCAACAAGGTTCCATTTTGTACAGTGGCACGTATTCTTCCAACAATTTGCCATCCTCTGAATTAGAAGACAATTCTTGGGCAAGGAAATAGGTCAAGCTATTATCCTACTCAACTAATTATTGATTAGAGAAACAACAAAACTCAATTTAAAATGGAAAGTCCATATATATTGAAAAGCCCAGGGGGGGGAAAAATTAAAGCAAATCAAAGGAGCTCTCTACATCAATATATTTTATGGGATGCTTATTTTCTAAACCCTTATTTCTCTCTTGCCCTATTTTAATGAAGAAATTAGTCCTGTCCTTGAAGCTTGAGGTTCTTATGAATATTCTTCAGCAGTTAACCATGGGGGATTTCTTAAATTGAGAATTCTCTGAAGAGTCCTTGAAATTACATACGGTACAACCACTAATTCGTTGAATACTTGGTATTGACCTTGCTTTTCCAGGAAAACTATGCGCCTGTGGAAAGCACAAAATAATCGTTCCTCGACTGAAGAAGACCCAATAAGGTTTAATTTGTTCAATCAGGAATGATAAACAGAATAGAATTTGCCTTACAAGAGAGAAAGCATCATTAGGGTCACTTTGGTAGCATCGTGAAACATTGCATTGAATTTCATCCGAGGGCAAAGATTGACACCATCCCTGTTGTGCTGAAACGTGTAACTATCCATCTGGATATTTTTGGCCACCTCGGGGAGCAGGTAACCATGTGGGCAGTCTTAAGTAGAATCAACAAATACTTAACACAACAGAGTGAGGTGAGTCTTAAAGTTTTTTCAAGGCATCTAGTTAGACAATCATCTGTCATCAAACATTCCCACAATAAATTGGTACCCCATGCAGATGTCATACTCCAAGGCAAATGAGGAGTCTAATCAATGAATCATTTTGAAGAACACTGAACTGTGCCTTCTGCAGAGGCATACACTTAAAAAAAAAAAAGTGTTCTTCGTGTTAAATTATCTTACACAGCAAACTGACACCTTAAGAAAAAATTATCTTATACCCAAACTGTGTCCCTGCTCACTGGTTTACAACTGTCCGTGAGAATCTTATTCACTATCGTGATGAATGAAAAGAATCAGAGCATCATGGAGAAAAATCGGGGAAAAGGAAATTGATGCATGAAAAATTAGTCATCCGTTCTTCAAAATTATTTATTACACTTCAAGGGCATGGAACAGAGAAACCAGCCCCAGAGGGGATGATTATTGAGTTTGTGTTCTTTTGACATGCATGCTGTGATCTAAAATCAAATAGGATAAATTTTAAAAACCATCTGTCTTCAAAATGTCTGTTCAATATATGCTGAATTTTTACAGATAATAAGGTGATAAATTAGGACATGCCAACTATTGGAGATGTATGTTTGCAGTATTAGTCTCTGAACTGAGAATTAAATATTTTAAGTAATTCTCTGGTCCTGGCAGAAAATAAATGTTTGTGTACAGTTGTTCTTACATTAACCATTTGATTAATCCCGTGTCATATATATGAAAAGAACATATATAACCAATGAGGTAATAAAATTCTAATTTAAAAATAAGCACATAAGAATTTTTCTTAGACCAGCAAAACCTTAATAGTAACAGCACCATTTGCTAACATTTGTAATCAAGTGTTAAAAATACAAACTTCAAGAAACTGAGTATTTATAATCTATTTTACTCATTTGGAAAAATGGACTATATCAAATATGAACATAGATTAATTGTATGGCCCTGCAATGCTAGTCCTAGGTATCCATCAGAGAGGTGAAAACATATGTCTTCACAAGACTTGCACATGAAGTCATAGCATCTTTATTTCAAATAGAAGGAAAAAAAATGGAAGCAAGCCATATGTTCACCAACTACTGAATGCATCAACATACTTTGTTTACCCATTTATACAATAAATAGTATTCATTAATCAAAGGCAACACAGCATTAGTAAATGCAACAGCAGAGATGGATGTCAGAA